>NC_056730.1:87470242-87612742 GCF_019279795.1 Protopterus annectens | reverse complement strand
TTTCACATTAGTATTATGCACTTACATCTCACTCTATTACTGTACACACTCAGGTCACAGCTTGACAACATGGGTGTCTAGATGGGACATACTTGGCTTATTACTCGCATAACAGTTTGCGGAGTTGCTAGAGTGACAGGTTTGTTCTTATAGATGTGTGACAATCAGTTGTATTGCTTGTTTGCAGACTATACATCTGGGATAATCCCACTGATTTCCCAGGGGGACACAATGACAGGCAGCAGATATGGGCCAATTTACTGGATATTCTGGACATATCTGTATAGTTGTGGGGTATAATTTTGTACGCAGACTACTACCACTCCCAGGATTCGAACCATGGCTGTGTGTGCTAAAAATGCAACAATTCACATCTCAGTTGCATGTGCTATTTGGATTTTGTTGTCTGTTTTTTACTGTTTTCTGTCTATGTCTCTCTCAGTTGTACTAGCTGACCTCTGGGGATTACACCAGTCATATACAGACATTCCTACACATTTTGTATTTATGTTACACAGTGTGGGTAACTGTGCTTAATACAACAATACTATTAAGTGATTGCAAACTACATTACCATATGATACCAGGGTAAACACTTGCAGTACAGCAGTTAGACCATCATTGTCAGGCTATTATGCTTTTATTTACATACAACCTATATGAGATTCTTCCTGCCATATTATGTGATGTATGCAGTACTTGCCTTAAAGAATACAGGTTTTATACAGGCAATTAACTTACTAATGCTGTTAGAGTTATTTTCTTTGACAGTACATGCAAGAGTATTACTAACCTGCCTCACATCGCAACCTATCCAAGCAACATCCATGGGTGTCCTGGTTCAGAGCACACTCACTTGCTGCTGTGATGGACATAAGAGGAATATTTAGCCATTCCTATCCATAATATACATGAGCTGGCAATTATTAAATGGGTAGTGGAGTGATACTTACACACTACTGGGACCTCACCTGTCATCCTAGCCTATTGGATCCACTGATCCAAGAGATCCCCCTTTTGCTGCTTCAGGTCGGCATAGTGATGCCTGACCTGCTCACCAGTTTGGGGTATGCCAATGGCACTGGTGAGGTCTCAGGCGAGATGGTCCCAGGCTTCTGCTTTATATTGGGAACCCTGGTACTGGCCCTGCAGCAGTCTCTGCTTATGGTCTTTGACAAGGATTCCTGCTTTGACTCTGGACTCCTGGATGCCCCAGTGCTGTGCCCAAAAGCACACTTCCTTTCCCATTCCAGACATGGTGCCTACAAGAGGAAGCTACAACCAGTTATGAGATGTATTCCCACCTGTTGGGTTTAAATAGGGTCAATTTCTTGCACTTTGCTGTGATTGGATGGTTTTGAAATGTCTGAGCTATGGGCAAATCTGTCTACCTAAGGTTGGCATTGTTTAAAGGGGTATACCAATTGGCAACCTGAGTTAGCTGGCCTATACATTGCTTAGACCTACTAATCTGGCCTGTGCAATGCTTAGCATTGCTTAATATTTTCTTTGCATTATATTTGCTTTTTGGCATGCATTGATTTATTATTCATTACATGTTATATATATGTCTGGTATCCATGATTCATGTGTATGTACACTTATTGGGTCCTTGTGTTTATTAGGGGACTTCAACATTTTATTACAATTGCACCTCACATCTGGGCTTGCTGCAGTACTCCAGTTCACATATTTATGTTATGTAGTAGGTTATAGAACATAAGACTGTATATAGATTTCTTTCACATGTTCAGTTTGATTTTACTGTAGTGAAGATTTGTTTGGCGATACCTCAGTTTTATGTACTGCTATGATGGCTTAGTGGTTAACTACTGTGACTATATTGCACAGTGTCCTGGATTCAAGACCTGCCAAGGGTGTTTATTTTGTTTCTGGCCATAACACCGGCTGTTGCATACAGAGTGATTAAGGCACTTTTAAGCAATTGTAAGCAGGTTTGCATGGGTTTGAGGGAAGGTAAGCATTGCTAACCTCCAGTTGCATATGCCTACAGAAAGTTAGCTTCAATACTGCTTAACCTGTGTGCGGATTGCTTACCCCTGCACAAACGGGCATAAACCCACTTACTAGTGCTCATATATGCTTAGTCCTACTTACTACACCTTAATTATGGTTACACTTGCTTACTAGTGCTTACTCCTGCTTACCACTGCACTAATTTAGACAGTAATGTCTAATGGTTCTTGGGAAAGTGGGGGATTTGGAAGCTGCATGGAGTTATCATTCATTACACATTTTACCTTACATTTGTATCCCTGATTCCTGTGTACATATACTGTATGGGGCACATGTGATTATCTGTGGACATTGCAACATTATGACACTGACACCTCACATCTGCATTTAATGCAGTACTCCAGTTCACAAATATGTTATTTCGTAGGTTATGCAACTAAAAATATTGGTCATAAAGTGATTTGACATGGAAAATGGAATGTGCTGCAGTGGGACTCAAACCAGGAATGACTGCTCATAAGGTGAATGCTCTGCCCACTACACTGTTGCTGTACTGCTTCATTTGTATATATCTTGCTTTTTATTCCCTTGTGCCATTTAAGCTGCATTAACTGTAGCTAAGTGATGGGCAAACCCGTGCACCTATGGTTAAATTTCATCTGTTTCATCAAAAAAAATTTATATTTGTTGTTTTAACTATTGCTCTTGTACACATGAGGAGATGCTGCTGGGGGTATGCATACACCAACGAGTGGTCTTGTTCATTCGTTTTGGACTTGTCTGCTGTTCTTCATTGTAGGGGCGTATATATTCTGAGAGCTCTGTTCTCAGACATGCCCCCTGCACTCTTGCATGCTCCGTGTAAGATAAAAGCTCAGGGAGCGTGCCTTTATTAATATGCATAGTGCACTGCCATCATGCTCCTAAATGGTCACTTCTGTGCCAGACTAAGCTAGTCCTGCATGGAAGGATAGTAAATCCGGGGGTCTGTCTTTAACTGATTTTATTAATGTATATGAACGTATTTATAAAGGATGGTGAATGAAGGCCTACAGTGTTGTCATAACATTCATGCAAACAAATGTAAACACGTCAATATATAAATGCTGTATTCTGTGTGTAACTGATTTAATTAAGATATACAATTAAGTATTTATAAAGGATAGTAACCGAAAGCCTACAGTGCTTTTAGCACACCACTGTAACCAAATGTAAAAGATATGTCAATGTCTATATACAGCGTGCTGTCTCTAATTTTTTTACATATATTTATAAAGTGTGGTTTCAGTATAATATTGCAAAAAAATGCATACCAGGCAAAACTATGACATATACTTAACATTTGTTAGTAGAGTAGACTGCAAAATGTAAACCTCACCAAAACTTGATAGTGATACACTCATTCTTCCCATGTATGCATAAGCACTTCCTGTACTAGTGCTCTCATCTATGCATTAGCACTTCTTATACCAGAGTTCCCATGCATGTGTAAGCAGTTCCTGTATATTCTGTTTTACTTCAATAAAGAACTTACAAAATTAAGTTGTTTTAAAGCAAGAAATTGAATGGTGTGTAACATTAAGTGTGAATTTGAATTTTTTCTTTTGTCTCTCCTCCCCCCAGGTTTTTCTCTCTTTTTTATTTTCTGCATTCCTTTGCCCTTTTGTATTTTCTTTGTCTTCCATTTCTGATCATTTTATACAAATCCAAATTCCTCAGGAACAGCTCAGTCATGTACATCCCAGATTATATGGTTTCCAGTACCTGTCCTATGCAGATAGGCTCAAATCACCATAAATCTACTCGGTATTGTACAGATAGCTCAGAAATTATCTGTCTCACCTACAAGGCAATATCAGACCCTGCCCTATTAGAGCTGCTCCATATCCTTAAGTCTAACTCCTCACGTTATACCTCCTCGACAGGCCTAAATCTAATATGCAACATCAACAAAACCTGCTGGAGAGACAGGTTTGTCTCCCAGAGGTTGTCCCGTCTCTGGAATAAACTTCCCATACATGTCAGAGTACCTCATTGACCCTTGTCAAGTGCAACCTTGATGAGTGGATGGGAAACCACACATTTTCCCCAGGGGTTCCACCTGTGTCTCTCATTGACAGGGGTGACAGGTGCTGACTGAGGTTTAATTTTTGGGAATATACTCTTTGCTAGGCTTGTAAGGGCCCCAGGACCATTAGTCTAGTAAGTTAATTGACTTAATTGATTAAACACATGGTAGTATATAAGGTGGATGTACAGTGTGTTACAACATTCTGAAGAAGTCATTTTTTATTAACTGACGAAACCGCTAAATAAAGAACATGATCCAGCTAAGAGTGTGACCTGTTCTTCTGATTTTACTTAGTCTAGTAACCTCCTATAATCCACCCACTGCTCACTCAGGGATGTCCTCACAGGGCCTGTGTTGTTGCTACAGCCCTGTAGGTACCCTGGTACATAACAGCCTAGCAAGTCTCACTAAACATGAGCTTTAGGACTTAACTGAGGATGTGTCAGAGTAGGTCATGGACAGGTAGCTTCAGCCAATTGAGCCATTCCTTCAGTGGGTTGAAGAGTCATTGCCCCAGTTGGTGTTACTCGCAGAACCACCACAGGTCCATGTCCACACAATAATGGAGTCTAGTCTTCCACTGCAACAGCATCTAGCACTAGAAACATTAGAGGTTTTGCGGACTGGGGGCTCTTGTTAGCACCACTTATCATTACCCCCTCTTCACTTATCCTGTCTCATAAACCCTGTTACCTTTCCACCCACACTACCCTCTTAATGAAAAAAAAAAAAAAAAATGGGGGTTCTATCCCCTAAAAAACATAGTAGGTCTCCTGCTCCAACTCTTCCAACACAACCCTCTTGATGTGCTCCTGCTGTGTCTCCCTTTCTCAGTGTTTCTTGTTTCCCACTTTCCATTCTTTAAAGCAATCATCATGGTGTTCACATAAGCATACCCCTATATAAAACATAATAAATCCATTTATTTTTTTAAAATATCGATAATGAAAGCTGCACATTCCACTGCTTCACTTAAGTCATTCAAGCCTGACTGTGCATAGCCACGTCTGTCTACAAATATCCAAACATACAAAGTCTATGACTTTCATGTAGTACTTCTTTGTATTTAACACTTATATTAAAGCAATTTATGCTTTTGCTATAAGTGGAGGTGTTTTTCAAAATGCCTTCGCTTTACATTAGCATGAATACGTTACGCTAGGTTTATCTTCATATATGTGTAACAGCTGTCTTTGTGGATAATCACTAAATAACTATAAATATAAAAGACTACAAATATCACCCTTAGTTTTTAATCTTACAATTCAGTAAATTTAAGAGGCTAATTATTTTAAACTTCTAAAATGCATGGGTTTCTTAAGATTTTCTAATCTGGTATGATATATGTATAAAACAGGCGATAGTTTTACATTAGACTTAGTTGTAACTGACTCACACTCAATGCATATTTTGCAGCACATTATTTAATAAAAGTAATGCTTACAGGGTACTCTGATACATAATATATTTTTACTGTTCATCAGAAGATGCCTGTCCCTGCATTACAGTGTTCTGTTACAGTTTTCCACAGATGATCAATAGCAAATGTTGAACATCTATTAAAAATTTGTTTTGTTCTGCCATTTAGCTGGTTTGACTATTTAAGTAAGTTAAGATATCTAAACTTTACATGTTTCCCCAAGTACTAATCTTGCAGAATAGACGGCACAATGTCATTATGTTTTTTTTTTTTTTCATTTAAATTGCTTAGGTCAGATCAGGTGGGAGCATCCACCCCAGCCCACCACTGCAGCCTCACTCTTCTCATCCTAACTAACTGACTTCTTTTGTAGAACTGAACTCCAACAACACTTCTATATTCCATTCACTTCAATTTACTAAGTGAGAACACTGTAGATCATGACTGACTATATTTTGCAGTTGTTAGTATTATTACCTCATGGCTCATTGTTGTCTACTGTCCTTCCTGCAAGGTACACTTCTGTGCTTGCATAAATCTCTTGTGTTTGGGTGAATTTTTGCTGGGTGTTCCAGTTTCAGTTCTCAACTTTAAAGCCTGCTATTTCATAGATATATGAGCCTCTATGCTGCCCACAGTTTGTGTGTGTGTGTGTGTGTGTGTGTGTGTGTGTGTGTGTGTGTGTGTGTGTGTGTGTGTGTGTGTGTGTGTGTGTGTGTGTGTGTGTGTGTGTGTGTGTGTGTGTGTGTGTGTGTATGTGTGTGTCTGAATTCGTGCATGTGTGTATATGTTTGTTTTACATTTGTAGTTTTGAATATTTTTCCATTAAGCAAGGAAATAAACCATACGAACCAATAACGACAAAACTACCCATTTCAGAACATTTCAACCATAAAAGGCCACTAAAACTTCTGTCATTTCAATCTGCAAATTTCAGTCAATATGGACAATCCCTGTAGAAGTAAGTCATCTGAATAATTCTGCATTAAACAGATCTGTGACTAATGAAGAGGTTGATGCTATAAAACAACTTTAAATTTCAGTGTTTCTCATTTGCTATTGATTTTTGTTTTCAAAATTGTACAATTTCTTATGGAGCTTTTCTCCCCGGGACTCCATTGAAAACAGGCTCTTCTTGGCCCAATGGACTATCCCAGCAAACAAACTGTAAAATCTTCTTCTTCTTTTTCCCGGTTAGGGGTCACCACAGTGGATCACCTGTCCGCTCATGATTGGCAGTGGAGTTTTACTGTGTCGAGTTGCCAGCCCGGCACACAACCTTAGACAGAAGGCACACACGCACACACTCACACCTAGGGCCAATTTAGAGTGTCCAATCCACCTACAGCATGTCTTTGGGAGGAAACCTTAGCACCCGGAGAAATCCTACGTGACCACAGGGAGGACATGTAGACTCCGCACAGAAGGCACCCCAGCTGAGAATCAAACCAGAGAACATCTTGCTGTGAGGCTGCAACGTTAACCGCTGCACCACCGTGGCCGCCCCAAGAAACAAACTGTAAAATAAATAAATAAATAAATCTACAAATTCAATGCATGCTGTCTTTGCAGAATGAATTGCCTATGCTACATTAAAGAATGGTAAGCTGGCAATATTGCAATAGGGAATGGATGGCAAACTGACAGCAGGTTCATAGTTGATTGGTATGTCATCCAAAGGAGTACTTAGTCAGGACTGCAGCACATCCAACTCTCCTTAAAGTATAACACACTACAAACAATCCATTTATAGGGTTTAGAGTAGAACTCACAGCCTTCTGCATCAAAAGCACATATTCTACCTGTTGTGCTAACACAGTGATGACCGAGCAACAGTAAACTTCTTTTCACTTGAAGCTCATTTTTACTTGAAAATGCACTGAAGCTCACAATTCCTTGAAAATGCAATGACGTAGTTGGTGTAGAGGATTCAGCTCTTGTTATCTGTAACCAAAGTACAGAACATGGGTAAATAAACTAGCCTACCATTCCTAACTATGGCATTACACACATGCACCTTACCAATACATGTTGTTCCACACTCATGCAGGAACATTGTTTATTTAAATTCTAAATGCAGAAAAGAAAAGAAGAAGCAAGCAGGTGTGCATGAGTTGACACATGCAGAGATGTATATCACCAATGCAGCAAGCACATGAGCATGCATCAACACATATAGGGATGTGAATCTGCAATGCAGATGGCATTCTTAAAGTACAGCTTTGAAGAGGGCATTTTTTTAAATTAAAAAGTAAATGTTTTCAAAGCCCCCCCCCCCCCGGCCAGCAGACCCACTCTCAGTTAGTGGAGGCCCCCTCTCAGCCAGCAGGCCCTAGGTGACTGCCTAGGTCACCTAGTGCTGGATGCATCTCTGATTTCAACTACCGTGAGACTGAGTTGCTTGCATTAGAAACACTAGTTATTTTATTTATTGTAGTCGATACTGGATTGTCTTTTAACAAAGTCAGCATGGTGTGTGCTTGTCAAACAGATGAGCAATGAGTGAAGGCAGGTGGCCTAAACCTTAAAATGACCTTTGTTTTAAAGATAAACAGTGCTAAACATTAATAATTAGATGCATTTTATGAAGATTTGACAGGTTTGGTAAAACAATAACCACTGACTACTTTATATATAGGGGCATGTCCTCTGCTGTGGAATACAATTAAAGAGGGCTATGAAAAAGTATCTGAAGAACCCTTAGACAAATAAGTCTTAAATCATCTCTTCTATGCTTAATTTCAAGATTATCTAGTTTAAGTCAAAGGTTTGCTAAGTTTATTTAAGAGAACTTGTGCTTTTCCAATGTGAATAATTTGGGCATAGAGAGTGGACTTACTAAAAGCAGTTTTTGATTAATCGATCAACTGTGGACTGTGTGAATAGTTAACTGTTTGTTTTATAATTGATTTGTTCATCAATTGTTTTAAAACCAAATAAAAATAAAAAAAAACAGTGTTTGCCGAACAAGATGAAATAATGTCTTTGTTGGATACTGTAGAGGCCTTTAGTTCTTTTCTATCCACATAGTTAAGCAAGCAGTGTTGTCAAATGTTGTATCCTCTCTAATGATAATTCTGTGATGTCCCAAGATGGGATAAGAAACTCTACACTATGTGGTATTATCCAACATTTTCTCAATTGAATTGTAGTACATACTGGAAATACAGCTATTAAGTAAGATGTGCCAAACTTGGTATATAAATCACAATTAGTTATTTAAAATATCAAAGTCCTGCCAGTGAAGCTTATCGATTGCTGCCATCATAATCATGGATCCTCCATTTCAGCCTTCAGCAAATATTCTTGCATGTTGAGAAAATAATTGCAGAATAAAAACAAAAATCAGCAGGCATCATGTGAGAAAATAAAGGCCCAAACAATGGAAGTTGGAGAGGAGGTGAAACATAAGGCAACAGCATTGGGCAAAGGACTACATGTTTAATAACATGTCCTAATGCTCTGTGAGTGTCCTGACCCATGGTAAGGCTAATGGACTTCAGTGAGAGGCTAAGAAAGTGAGGCAAAAGAGCATTAAATCATGTATTTCCGGAGAAGAATATGGAAAAATCAGGAGATGTATGCTGGGACAGGTTAAATATTAAGAGCAGGACTGATGAGCCACATTGTAACTAAAGTATATTAGACTTAAGTGAGATAAGAGCATTTTGTTGCTATTTTAAGAAAGGAGACATTACAAATAAAGTGAGGTAAACAGAGTGGAAGCAGCAGGGAGCAATGGTGTGGAGTTAATGAGTCATCTGTGTAGTTCATAACACTCATGATAAAATAAATTTTGAAAGGAGTTAGTCTAACTGAGCACACAGGCTGCATTTTACATCAGGAGATCTTACATGGAATATGGTGTTATAGTGGGTAAAACACAGGTTTGAAAGAGTGACGCCATCCCAGGGTACACATTCTCTGATAAAACTGTTGTATTACATTACACCAAAGCAGTTCGCTCATAGTGCTACACAGCAATACTTGGAGGACCCATTTAACAAACATTCAGTGCTAGAGTTTCTCTGAGCCCCACAGGATACCTTCTTTGGAACTTGCCACTACATTGCTACTAAACACCACTCCTCATTATATGCATACTCAGTGCTTCCACTTATCTGGAGTGCTTATTGTATTCTATAGCTTTTTTTGGTTAACAGTATTTATCTCCCATAAAATAACCGATGGCCTGTGTAATAAATCTATTAGTAGGACTCATTAATAAAATATTTATTGTGTTTGTGCCACACCCCTAATTGATTATCCATCTGGTCATCCATTTACCTGTTTTCATCCATTACAGTGTTGAAGTGCTAAACACTATTATGGCAAGAAATGAGCAGAATGCAAGAACTAAGCACAGATGAAATATCAGACTTTCACACTGCATGCACATGCGAATGATCATGTGCTTGTGTGCGCACACGCATGGACCCACACACCAACACGCACACACACACACACACACACACACACACACACACACACACACACACACACACACACACACACACACACACACACACACACACACACACACGCACATATACTCATATATATGGGCAAAACTAACATCATTAAGAAAACTGAACATGAAAGAAAACTAGTGACTATAGAAGAAACCCACACAAACACTAACATCATCCTAGCCAAGAATCAAAATCAACATCAAAGTACCATGAGGAAGGAAAGCCAATTGCCATGCCTCATTGTCATCAAAAATATTCATAATCTTTAAAAAAATGCACTCGAATATTAGTCTGAGAACATAATCTATTTCTGATTATTGTTATTACTGGATAACAGCTATGTCTGAACATTTAAAATTTGTTTAAAATATATTTGCACAAACTGACTTTTGTGGTTTGTCTACAAGTTTCATTAGGGTATTGCATTTAGTTGTACAGTTTTCCACAAAACATTTTGTGGGATTCAGAAACATTTTCAGCATCATGACTGGCATTTATTAGCTGTTAACAAAATTGTGTTTTTGTGGCATATGACTTTTGTGAGTCCTTTACTGATACAAAGTACTTGTGGTTTGGTTTCAGTTGTGGACGCTAGTGTTCCTGGTTTTCTTTGTTGAGCAGGAATCTTTTCAAGTTTGTAGTCTGTTGTTCCTGCATTTTCTGCTTCATTTTTTTTTTTTGTTTTTTTTTAGTCTCTGCTTTGGTCACTGACAACATTGATATAATTCACCCCATCCTACCAACAATGGTCATGGTAGGGCTGGTCAGATTTCTCCTGGGTGAACATCTGCCAGCTGTCTGGTCAGACAACCTGCAGCAGGATCTCATTCTCTGCATTGGAGAGCTTATATTTCCTAGGTTTCAATTTACATGGCATTATGCTGTGCAGAAAATAACCTCTCTGAGGAAACATATATGGATACAATTCTTACATGCAAGTTTAGACAGTGTTCTGGCCCTGTGTAAAATATAGAAGTAGATTGTAATACACACACTGGCATAACCATAATCACACTACATATACCAATGTAACATTTCCCCACCCCCATATTAAGGTAACAATGTAGCCAGTACACATGCTATGTATGCTCTGCCTGCATTTGACTTCACACAACGAAGGACTTCATTAAAACAACCTTTTCACATGTTATTTGTGTGTCAGTTACCCATTGGTGACTTTGTATTTGGAAAACCATTAACTGCATAGGGTTATATACATGAATGACTCCTGTACTTATCTTTTCAGCTATAGACTGTACTAGGTAAATAAAACATGATCTGTACATGGGCAGACAATGTGCAGGCAGCATGGAGTGGAATATAGTTAGTTTCAGTTGCATATATAGCCATGCAGACACATGAATCCGTTCTGTATATCCTGACCTACAGGGAATCTGCTTTCAGATTTTATTTATTTTACATTTTTTACCAGGGATGTCCGACTGGGCCAGTGGTCCTTTTTCAGTGGAGGCCCAGGGAGGAAAGCTCCACTACAAAAACACATTACAAACAGTACAACAATGAAGAATGCATGTCTTTGGTAAATATAGGTAGTAAATAGTTTACACATAAACAATAAAAACTGAGTAATATAAAGTGGAAAAAAGAAAGCTAACAAATAAACTGGCATAAAATAGGTTGCACCATCATAGAGAAATGACTGATCAGTAGATCAATATCATGGTTTTATGAGATGCATGTACGGTATATGAACAGGAATATGGCTGATTGTTGCAATGCTAGTGTTACTAGTACTAAACAGTGATAGCTAAGGCAATACTGAGGTGAAGTACAAGGAGGAAATATGATGAAACTGTAGGAAGCTTGAGATAGGTAGTGAGAAATTGAAATATATAATATTGTGTTGTTTCTGTGGATATTATATACCAAACTGAATTGTAGCTACTGACAAGTAATCACAGTACATATATAAAATGCTTTAACAACTGTCTCTGCTAACAGTTATATACAGTTGTGATACTTGCTACTGCTGTATTAAAATCTCCCCATAAAAGCATCTCCTCACACAATGTCCAAACAGTGTACATATGAGAATAACTGTATGCCTGCACATAAACTAAACATGTCCTCCCTGAGCTGTGACCATTAACAAAAACAACAGCAGACACAATCCTGACATCCACATAATCTTGTCCTAAGTTTCATAATGGCACTACAAAACAACTTAATTTCTGAATTGCTTCTTCATTTCAAGCACTTTTCCCCCTAGGTAACCTCCCTTTTTCCTGCAGCAGTATCATAAGCATGTCCCCATTACTTTCATAGGACAAAGTGCATTGGCAGTTATACAAATAAGTACCTGCTGAATCCATAGCGGCTAAGAGAAAAGTCAAAGGTTAAGGCTTAACTTTACAAAAGAGTTAAGTAGCTTCCTTTCCAAAAATCCTGTACCTATTTGACAGAATTGTATTACTGCCAGTAATATTCCTAAGCACAGAGGTTCTTGGCATCCTCCAGAACTTAAATTGCATACAGCTGAGACTTTCAGTGAAGTATTTATGCTAATATGGGCTCTACTCATAAATGTTTCTGAATCTCTTTATATACAGCTTGTCTGTGGCCATAGTTGTCTTAGGAGACTCTCTCTCTCATGAACCAACATGAGCACCTTCTGAGCACTCTGATCCATCAAAGATGTCATACAGTATATATAATATAATCTGTAGCTGATTGAGATGTTAAAGAGCTAAGCCTCATGCAGGTAATACTTATACTTATGCATTTCTCACATCTTTATGCCATCCTGACATCAAACGTTTTCATTTTGACCCCCTTGCCAAAGGTTGTGCTACTTAGATGTGCTATATTTTCTGTCTTATATGGAAACATGCAACAGGTGTGACTATAAAAAGCCATAAATAATTCTTTGGAATGAGACCTGGAGTATGTCCGTGGCTTCTAATGGCACTATGTGTGGAAGGAAACCCTTATGGAACAGTTTGGGATCACAAATCATCCTGTATTTGTTCCATAAGGACCACTGGGAGTGCTTCTTGCTTTGGGTCACATATGAGCATCCTCAGTATAAGTGTGATGCCTGGAAGTGCCTTGCCAGGTCTGTTTCAGATGCCACTGGCATACCTTGCTCTGGTGGGCAGTGAAAGGGCCACTGCATTGACCTGTAGAAATGCCATCCTGATCTTCTGAACCAATGAGAAAAATAGATCAGAGTAGGTAAACTTGTGATGCTATGAATCTGCCCACTCTACAGAGAGAATTTGTTTTCTACTTAACACATGGTAGGTTGTAGGTATGTAATTGAATGACTGTATTTTACTCTACAGCTCAGGATGCCACCAGGCGAATTACCTGATATACAGGAGGAGGAGGAGGAGGATAGAAATGCTTTCCAGATGAATGGGTGCATATTGCTTTACTGTATTTATTTAAGGGCATTTGTTTTAGAAAATATAATTATTGCTTCAGTTATCTGGCAGCAGCATGCATATCAGTTACCCTAGTGTGGCAAGTGTGGCTATGTTTTAGATATATAGGTGTTGTCACAGTGGTTTGGATTTAATTTACAGCATGACTGAGCATTTATTCAGGTATGTATATGTCTGTTTCTGTTTTAGGCCTGTACACTTGCAGGCATTATAGCATTGGATAGGTATAGCCGGTAAAGTGGTTAGTGACTGATAGTGTTATCCTAATACTTTCTAGGTAGGTTAGCACACTAGTAGGTACAGTTAGTACAGCACCAGAATGTGTACTTGCGATGACCTTGTTCATATAGACAACTGTAGCATGACCCCTCTTGCACATCAAACACCCATGCTGGAAATCGGCTTTTTAGGCTTTGTTGCAATATTTGTAATCTGCATAATATGGTTATTTAAATGTATGTGTTACAGTTAGTATACTGATTTTATGGACCTTTGCCTGCATATCTCAGTATCTCTACCCTCCATTTTTTGTCCATGTCCTTCCTTTTAATTATTTTATTTATTTATTGTTATTTTTGCCTCTTTATTTTGCAGTTACATACAGCAGCTACTACAGCAGTGCAGTGGGAGGATTATGTCCGTAGTCCCCTAGTGGGTCCAGTGAGATTCTATATCTCTCACAAGCAACATCATAGGCTGTCTTCCCAGTGACTGCATTGGGGACAATGAGGTGACTGCCTGTACTGCCCCTGGTGGTAGTTCACCAGTTGGGAATACCATTGTTGTCATCAGTGGCACTGCCAGGGGTGGTGAACTTGTGGTCTGCAAGGAAATGATGGATGTTTTAGAGGAGCTGTTGGTCCAAAGGCTGGATGTCCACATTGGCTGCCTGGAAAGGCTTCTGTTGTGACTAGTAGAGTTGCATCACTGACCACCTCTGCCAGGACCACCTCAGGCCAGATCCAGTGGAGAGTGTGGGCAGAATGGTATAAGAAACCACATGCATGCTGTTCCCATTCCAGCATAGAACTTTATTTTGTGTCAATGCCCTCATCTGTATAATTTCCAGACGTCCCTATCACTAATGTCCTCCCTTTGAATTATGTCTCTGAATGTACTGTCTTCCCCCTCATTCAGTGTATCAGCACCTACCTTGTCAGTCTTTAATCCTTGTTAACTGGTTATGTGTTTGCCCTACTACTTTACCTTAACCTCTGACCATACCTCCACCTTCCCTTACATCATTTCCTAGCATCTCTCATGAGACCAAAGACAATAGCCACCTGACTCACAAAAATGTGTCCTTCTTCACTATCCCTCTCCATTTCTTCTCTTCCTTGTTTCTCTTTAATGATTTCCTCTGCTTACTAGCCCCCTTTTCTACTATCCTGCAGTACTATTTCCACCCCTTAACTTTGTTAAAAACAGATTAAAGCAGCACAGTGGTCACTTTAGAGTGCTGTTTTTCTTCTATCTCTTTTTAGCCCATGTGCATGCACTGAGGAGAATACAGCCTCAAAGTTCCACACTTTTTTTTTTTCATTTGACTTCATAGTGAGTACTGTGGCTTTCCCTCTCTCACTTAGGTCTGGTCTGGGTATGGGTGGGTTTACTAATTAGCTGCAACCAGGCTTGTGAGATTTCACTTTATTAATTGGTAATGAGCTCCGGGCTTCATCACACTATAAGCAATGCCTGCAAAAGTCAGACTGCGATCACACTGGGCATGTTTCTGAATCCCAGAGATTGTTTGTTGTTTGAGAGAAGCATTTTTCTTAAAAGACTATTTTGGCTTTTCTTGAGTTTCTCTTACTTAATTTGGGGGGGTAGATATTCCAGAACCAACTTCATATACTGTTGCCTTTGTATTCTATAGCTTGATTGCAATTTACAAGAATGTCACAGCTTCTCTTTAATCCTGAAACCACAATAAATAATGGATAGTATATTTTCTCACTTGAAATGGTGAATCATCAGTCACTGTAGAAAAATAAAGTTACCTTCCACTCTACTTTTCATCAGAAGAGCTTCTGTTTTGCACTACAGCTATAACTGCTATAAATGGACTATGATTGGTTTGTTATGTGTAACATGCATATTACTTTACTAGGGTCACTTGTTTATTATGCACATCATAAACCTGCCTGTGAACTTTGCCATCAAACTGAAATTCTGTCTATAAAGGAATGAACTATTTTGAATTGCATCAAAGTATTGATTTAAAGTGTGTTTCCAGTATCTGGTTTTACTATTTCCTTTGCACATTTTTCTTATTTTGTGCATGATTTCCCAAATGAATGTTTTTAGCTGCACTGTTGATGAATTACTGACATTTAAAAGTTCATATTTTTCACAGGTCTCTAACATATTTTCAATATCTGCTCATTTCTAAACTGGTGTATAATGGATGATATAATTTTGCAAACTGTGTTTTTCTACATTTGTCATTGAAGGTAAACTTACTTTTTTATTGCTGTACTTTAGAGAGCACATGACCTTGGACATTTGATGTTCTCTTAAAATTCATTTGCATAAAATTACTTTTATCTTGCTTCTGTAAGTCTTTTTTTAATGGTCATGTATAATCAAATGACCCTTGTCATGACAACCAGCAGATGCATTCTCTGTTACTTTGCTCTCTGAATCTGCAATGCACCTCTTCTTTATCCCATCTTAAGATGCACACTTTATTAAATATTGCTGATCTCACATTCTGCCTACCCTTTTTAAGGTATTGGGTGAGAAACAAATAAAAGCAAAACACGTACTTCAATCACATAAAATGACTTACAGCTTGCTGGTGATATTTTTTTGTCATGAAACCTTTCTATTTTGTTAACAATTGCCAATATTTTATCCGCATTAGTAAACTCTTATGATACTGCTTCATTTAAGACTTAAATTGTTGTAAAACTGACCTGTTGAATTTCTCAGCATAAACATTCATTAGAAATAATAGCACTTCTATCTGCTTAACTGTGAAAGTTAATTAAAAGACTGATTTGTTCTGAATAGCAGTGCATACTTTGTCATAGAAGTATCACTGTTGACAATTATATTTTGTACATACATTGTGTATTTCTCATGACAGGGCATGAAGAAATACAAGAAAAAAATGAATTAGTATTGTTATCAGTAGAGATCAGGTAGAAAAGGATAACATCCCACTCCACTCCTTTCTGTAACATCACTAAGCGTATCTTAGCTATAACAGAGGGTACTGAGGCAACTCTTTCCTCTACAACCAAATATGGGCAAGACATGGCTCTAAAGACCTGCATGGCTACATAACATGTAAGTTTTGGCAAAAGTACCTCAGAAGTAGAACCAAGGTATATCGGGTTCATATTATATGATTGAACACTAGAAATAGCAAACAATTTGTTATCGAACCCAGATGCATGAAACCACAAAATTTCAAAAGAATGAATCATGGAATTTTTCCCAGGGAAAAAATTTGCTGATCCAAAAAAAAAAATGTACAGGCTACATAAAGTGGGGGGCTTCACCCCCCCCACACCCCCCACCTTAAATATACCAACTCCGAGATCACACCACAGTGAAGAAAACAACAAAGTCTGGGGAACGTCCCAGCAAATTTTTTACCTGGGAAAAAATTCACTGATCCGTTCCTTCGATATTCTGTGGTTCCGTGCATTTGAGTTAGACAAATGAGCATTCGCTATCTCTAGCATTCGCTCATGTAATAGGAACCCAGTATATCATTTCTTGAAGAAGAGTGCCCCTTATAAGATTTAATGTATTTTATAGATATCTTTCTGGTAGAAAATTGTTTGGAAAGATTAATTACTACAACTTGTCTGTTATAGAAAAATACAAACAGTATGGTTGCCTGTTTAGCGGAGTCAACAATACATGATGTAAGAGAGGCAGTATTGACAATTTTAAGGCAGAATATAAATATCAAAGATATTGCATTTCAAGTTAGTTGTAAATAATTTAAGAAATAATAATTGCCTAAAGCTAGTAGAAAAGTGCAAGCAGCACACTGGATCCTAAATGACAAGCACATTAAAATATGTTGTTATAGTATACAGTTGAGGTAAGGCATGTCTCAATATCAAAACATTCTTGATAACCTCCACTCTTTGGGTAATAGACAACAATATAGTGCATGGGATGGGTTGCATCTGATGAAGGCTGCAAGGAGAATATTAGCAAAGAGGTACAGTCAAGTTCATTTGTTTTCCTTTTTAAGTACACTTGTGTAAACAGTAGAGATAATCTAGGTAGCTAAATGTCAGGTTAATCAGTGGAAGATGCTTTAATAGTAAACCACCATAAGGGGACTAAGACATTATTAGTAAAGGGGATTGTATCTTGGATATTATAATATGAAACATAATAGAGGATATCAGATTGACTAGACATGTCAGTTGTTTATGGGATATTTATTTGTCAACAGAAGAATACTAACTGCAAGAGGAGGTGGAATGTTTATATTGTTAATAGACAAAACATTGCTGCCCTTGGTGTAATTCTAATTAATGACAGGCTAAACGAATGACTGTGACAAAATTAGGGAAACTTGAGTCTGATTGCTAGTTTAATGTTCTGCCACAATACAGATTTGTTTCCTAGGTGATTTTGATTGATGTTTATAGATTTATTTACACTGTTGTCTTGAAGATTTACTGGCCATAAGACATATTTTACCCAAAGCATCATGGAATCAAATTGATGAAATCACATGCCTCGGACAACTTATTTGTTGAATAACAAATAAATCAAGGTCATAAATGAATATACCATGGAAGATAATTTGGTAGACATAATGTGAAAAAATAAATACATACATACATACATACAAACATACATAAATAAATAAATAAATAAATAAATAAAACCTTATAAGAAGTGAAAAATAAAAAATAAAATTAAGTCATGCTGCATAAGAAGCCTGGTGACTTAAAGTAAATAAGCCTTTTTAATACTTATTATCTGATCTATTTTTACCTCACCATACCATTTAGAGAACTTTTTGTTTAGATATCAGCTGCTTTGTGTTAAATATTACATAACCTTCTTCTTCTTCTTCTTCTTCTTCTTCTCATGAACGTTGGTCCCAGACTGTAAGAAAGCCCAGTCATCCACATAATCTTTAAGGTCACACTGCAGTTTATTGTTCTTTCACATCTACAATTCCTCCTCTACAGTTGTTTAACTTCATATTAAGATTATTAATAATTTTGTTCACTTTAGACAACTCTACAGTCTGTTTTAATTGTGCATAATTGTCGTTAATGTCTGTCAAGAATTTCTGCAATGTGATAAAGCCTCTATCAGTCATGATTCTTAGCTAGTTGTGGCATTACATGTGAACAGCTGATATCTGCCTTTTATTTATGGGAATATTAACTTCATCCCATTCTGCAAATGGGGTTGTAGGGTTCTTAATAGTCCTAACTTCACTTCTTACGATGTTCAACTTAAGCAAACAACAAGACCAGCACAGCGGTGAACCTTCACTGTGAATAAATAAAATCCAAGAGCAGGAAAAAATCCCAGTGGAAGGAAAAGCATGACTCAAAGTAATAACAACAACCCTTTAATCACTTCACAAAGATTTCAGGCTGGTGTCCATCATCAGTGTGTAACAAAATACAACAAAATCAACTTCTCCCTTTATACATATTCAAATTAAACTAAATTAAATCTCATGACACAGCTTAATTATTGTATATAATTAGTTAACATTTTGTTAAAGACATGGGCAGTCCTAAGTACATACAGTATCTATAATATATGAGGAATAAAAAGTGTAAAAAACATACCACAAACCATAAAAAATAGTACATATAACAATCAGAAAAGTACATAACTCATCATTTTTAAATCATCTTTTTAAAATCATTTGCTTTTTTCTACAAAATCTGCTTCATGCTGACAGCTCCATTATTACCTGAATTAACGTCTGCCTGAAGTCTTACTATCCATTCATATTGACTAAGCTCTAATTTGTTAATTATATCACCCCCACCTATGTTGTAATATATAACATTAAGAACCCTAAACCTAAACTCATGTTCTACCCCCCTTATCCTCTACATGTTTTGCAAGTGCATTGGTCATTACCTTTCATCTAATATCAGATTTGTGTACTACTATGTAGTCTTTTAATCTTTGTGTTGATTTGCCGACATAAAATGCACAACATGTTGTGCATTTAGCTAAATATACTACATAAATTGTATTACAAGTCACAGATGCTCTAAGAACATATTTCTCTTTGGTTATAGGGTGACAGAACTCATTATTCATTAAAATATTTTTGCAGCAAACACAAAACATGACAAAGTGCCTATTTTCATAATTGGCATATTCTCCATCTTCCTCATTTCTTTATAGCATAACACTTTTTTTCAGATTTGAACTACTCCTGTATGCAAAACTTGGTCTATGACCTATAACTTGTCTAATTTTGGGCATCATTGAAAGCATTTCCCAGTTTTTTTTATATAATATTTTTAACTTTATTAGTTTGTCTATTATATGTTGTTGCATAACACAAATGGCTGTTTTCTATAGTTCTACCTCTGTCTCCTGAACTCATAATACTCTCTGAAAAGTACTGTCTAGCTCTATTCTGCCTTTCTTTCATAATATCCAATTTTGACATATCCAAACATCTTTCATCATATCCTCTTTCCTTAAAATCATTTAACATAGCCACTATTTATTCTTTGCATCTATTGTCATCAGTATTCATCTGACTTGCTCACACTAGCTGACTCCTAACTATTCCTTAAAAAATGTGATTGGCGTGCATACTTGCCCTAAGTGTATATTTATTTGCATGAATTTATTTTTATGTGACAATATCATCCCTTAACCTCTCAAGTTTCACATCTAAGTAGTTTATCTCTCTGTTTGAAAAATAAGCAGTGAATTTAAGAAAGTCCATATTCATATTTAAATATTTAACAAATAGCATGAGTTCAGGACCATCACCTTTCCAAATCATAAATATGTCATCCATGAAATGTTTATAAAATAGTATATTCTGTGTAAAATTCAGTGGACCTTTATATACATATTCATTTTCCCGATATCTCACCACAATGTTAGCATATGTGTTGGCCATGGGAGTACTCATGCCACACCTTCATTGTGATGGAACACAAGATTGCGAAATATAAAACATTATTATTCTGAAAAATAGCTATTAATTCACAGATAGTCTCAACTTCTCTTGCGGACATGTTACTATGCTGCATAAAACTTCACGTAATATATTAATCCCAAAATCATTGTGAAGTACTGTGATAAAGACTTGATGTCTAAGGTTACAAAGACACAATTTCTTTCAGTATATTTTGTACTATTCATGCAGCTGAGGCAAAAAATCACCAGTATCTTTTGCATAGCTTTTAATTTTCAATAGTACATTACTGAGTACTGAATGAAGGTATATGGAAGCTGTCTCAGTTACTCATCCACCTCCAGAAACTATAGGTCCCATTGGTGGATGTTCTAAACTTTTGTGCATTTTTGGGAGCCTGTATATCATTGGTGTAACAGGACAAGGAATAATTAAACAAATCAATTGAGATATCACCATTAAGTTGCAATTCAGAAATATACATATTCACTCTGCTTATATATTTCTTAACATCAGGCAAATTGATTTTAGTAAAGGTAGTCTCGTCATCTACAAATTCCAGCATCAATGATATGCAGTCATTCTTGTTCATTATAATTACGTCTCCAACCTTGTCTGCCTGTTTGATTACAATTTCTCCATTATGTTGTAGTTTCAAAAGAGCATCATGTTCTTTAGATGTTAAATTGTGCCACATATTCCTCGGTTTAAGTGCATATAACTCACATAATTCTCTTTTCACAGATATTACTGAATGTATCCAATACTGGAGGATTTACGGTACAAAAGTACTAACCCTTTTACAAGTAATAGATTACTAGATACTGAATTTTTAAAGGTAAGTTTTAAACTCAGATTTCTTACAAATACCTTTAAGTCAATGATAACATCCACCCCTGTATCACTATAAGACGGTATAGAAGATGACTTATATACTTTTCTGATTGTATATGTATTATTTTTCATGGTTTGTGGTATGTTTTTTACACTTTATATTCTTCATATATTATAGATACTGTATGAACTTAGGACTGCTCGTCTCTAGCAAAGTTTTTACTAATTATGTGCAATAATTAAGCTGTGTCACGTGATTTAATTTAGTTTAATTTGAATGTGTATACAGGGAGACTGATATTGTTGTATTTTGTTACACACTGATGGCGGGCATCAACCAGAAAGCGTTATGAAGTGATTAAAGCATTGTTCTTATTACTTTGAGTCAAGCGTTTCTGTCCACTGGGATTTTTTCTGTTCTTGGATAATGTTCAGTTTGGCATATTTCTGTAAAGTAATTATACTGTGTATGTTCTTCTAATATGATCACCTTCTCCAGTTGTTCAATAGTAGTCTATCATCGTCTGGTAGGCTGTTACTTATATTTAGAAATACGAAACAAGTAAATCAGTAAAGAAATCTTTGTTTTGCACACAAACACCATGAAAGACTTCCTAGTTATTTATTCATTTGTTCCAACTCTGCAAGAAATTCTGCCATAACTCTTTGAATGCGACCCTGCCATTTCTTAGAATCCGGGGCATTTAATTGATTGACACATTTATCATAGGTTCATAGGTAGGTACTAGGCTTTCAGCCCAAGGGCCTAAGTAAGCCTAGCCAACAAGGTTCCCTGGCTTATGCCACCCAAGAAAATTAATTTCCTGTGTCCCTGTCGAGCAGAGCCACAGAAGTGATCCCTGGGATATATTTCCTATTTCTCATCCACTAATCAAGATTTTTCTTGAAGAGTGCTAATGAGGAACTTTGCTTGACATAGATGGGTAGCTTGTTCCAGAGTATACATTTTGTATACATTTTGTGTCAAAACAGGTGAACTGTTAGTAGTTATGAACACATTACATAACATGTCTCACAACAAGTACAGTAAAGAAATGGCATAGTACTGTCCAAAGTCAAACATTTTATTAAACCATTACCACTACTACTGTGATAATGTTTTAAATAAGCCATACAGATCTGACAGCGATTTGTACTGTTGTTAACCATGTACAAATGCTGCAGAACAGAATAGCAGTTATGGTATACTAGATGACTTAACATGGACTTTTAGCATTACTTACGTATTCATAGGTACATAATAAAGTTAAGCAATGTGAATGAAATGGCAGGAGCTGATAAGACAAGTAGGTTGGGCAAGTTGCCATGCATTTGCCACTGCTAAAAGGGACATGCAGAAAAATGTGAGAGTAGTACATAAATCTATCTACCTATGTATGTATCTATCTGATAAGATCAATCACGCTTTACTCAAAAGTCACTTTGCAGCACTAGACTTAAATTATCTTGTTGAATGTTGCACAATGCTCAAGTACTGGCAGGTTGATAATATTAAATATTATGTTCAGTTCACCCGCACTCTTTATTTGCATACGGTGTACATTTTTGCAAAGATCTGCAGTCAGATAAGAGATTTTCTATGCATCCTCTTTTATGAGATCCAAGAATTGGTGTATGTATGTAGAGTCAGGTTTGTAGTACAGAAGGGGATTCTACCCCCTGCAAAAATACTACCTCAGTTGTTGACTATTTTTAGGTGTTTCTTGGGTCCAGTAAAATCATATGCTTTTGAGGTTTTGAGTTTTGGTATTTCAATTCTTAGTGTAATCTGCATTGGAGAAATATTAACAGTTTAAATATATGGCTTACTCAGCATATACAAATACAAGCTTTACCCTCAAAACAGTTTCCACCACTTCAATCAAAAGCATGCTCTCCAAACTAAAAACCTCATCAACAGCAGCCAACCTACTCCCTAGCTATTTCTTGAAACTCACAGCAGATGCTATTGCTATCCCAGTATCCACTCTCATAAACAGATCAATTGTTGAAAACTATGTGCCCAAACTCTGGAAAATATACTATGTTACACCCATACATAAAGTCGGGACCTCCACTCAACTTAATAACTACAGACCCATTGCTTTACTCTCCGCCCTGGCCAAAATCCTAGAAAAATGCATCCATACCCAGATGCTAAACTATCTCCTAGACAGCAACATCCTGTCACCTACTCAGCATGGTTTCAGACCTGCCCATAGTACCACTACAGCCCTCCTCTGCTTCACAGACACAGTAAACCATCTCGAAAATGAAGGCCTACAAGTGTCAACTCTTTTTTTGATATGTCCAAAGCATTTGACACAGTCTCACACCAAATCCTGCCAAACAAACTAAACCAATATCATCTATCAAATTCCACTCTTACCTGGTTCCAAAGCTACTTAACTGACAGGTACCAAGCTGTGAAATGGGAAAATTCTCTCTCTCCTCAGCTGCCCATAACTATAGGAGTCCCACAGGGTTCTCTCTTAGGACCACTACTATTCACAGTCTTCACAAATGACCTCCATACCTCCATACAGCATGCATCTATAATTCCGTATGCAGATGACACTACCTTAATCTGTGCTGCACAAAACATTCCCACTCTCCTGCAAACAACTCAACTAGCATTCTCTGATGTTGAAAACTACCTTACCAAAGCCCAACTTATCCTCAATCCAAAGAAAACTCAGCTTATGATTACAACCAGTTCTAACAAAAACACTAACAGTCAATTCACTATCTACTCCACTAATGCTACTCCAATTGCTCCAGTGGCACAGGCTAAGCTATTGGGAATAACCATAGACTCCCACCTAAAATTTGATAGTCATCTCAATTTAACTATTAAAATGTACATGCCAAACTGGGGTCGCTCTACCGTATCAAACCATTTCTTACCAACAACACAAGATCAGCCATTGGTCGCTCCCAACTTCTATCCACCCTACTCTATGCATCTCCCATTCTGACTAATCTCAACAAAACTGAACTAAACAAAATGGAAGCCTGCTATAACAGAATTGACCACTTTGCTGCAAATTGCTCATATAGAACTCACCACTGTACTGCTTTGAGACAGCTCCACTGGCTTGAACTGCCCAACCTCCTAACCTACAATCAGCTCTGCCTCTGTCATTCTATCTATTACCTCCCCAATAAGTGTCCTCCCCTCAAAAACCTAGTACAACATCACTCAGCCAAAAGGCCGCTTAGATCATCAAGCAAACTACTACTAGAAGTCACCAACAGGTACAATAGCTTTGGAGATGCACTAAATAGTAGTTCAGTGGCTAAAAAATGGAACTCTGTCCCTACAAGCATTCAAAACACATCATCCAAAGCCTCCTTTAAAGACCTCATCAGGCAACATCTCAAGGAAAGTTGGCAGTGCCATGATTGCTCCCCAGGCTAGTGAAAGCAGATAACACATACATACAAAATCTAGAGCACTTGATAATAGCTTTCAGTCTTACTCACAAACACTGGCTAATCTACAATGTATGTACTGTACCTGTGTACTATGTATGCATTCTACCTATGTTCCAAATTTCAGCTGTACACCACAAATCTATTAATTATCTTTATTTTTAAAATTAATATTTTTTTGTTTGTTCTCTCCACTGTAACTGTTTATGTGCCGCATACCACTGTAAAAACATGTCTCCTGTAATGTGTGTGTATACTGATCATGTCTAAATAACTAAACGTGTCTGTAATTTTTCTTTGTGGAGCTTTTCTCCCCGGGCCTCTGCTGAAAAAGGGCCTTGTCGGCTCAGTCAGACACGCCCGGTTAACAAATGTAAAATAAATAAATAGACTGACTGCCTCTGTATTATCTATTTACTTTTGTTGACATGTATGGATAGTTGACAAATGTATGAGATCAACAGTACCAGGGGTAGGGGGTTATACCCTTTTCCTGGGGATTGTGTATTCTACGAGTTATATAATTAGCAGGGGATGTGGTGCTACAGACTCTGCATAGGGATGTATGGGGGCTTATCTTCTTGCAAAAAAATTACTTTGTTTTGCATGTTCCGAAGGCTAGCATCTGAGCATGCACAGTAGCATATCTACATGTGTCAACTAAAAATAGCATATATACTTAGTTATATCTCTCACTCTCTCTTATATATATATATATATATATACAAACATACACACACATAGATAATGTGTGTGCATGTGTGTGTAGACAGAGAGAAAGAGCAGTAGGCAATGGGACTACTAAATTTGCATATGTGTGTGTGTGTGTGTGTGTGTGTGTGTGTGTGTGTGTGTGTGTGTGTGTGTGTGTGTGTGTGTATGTGTGTGTGCGTGTGTGTGTGTGTGTGTGTGTGTGTGTGTGTGTGTGTGTGTGTGTGTGTGCGGATGTAATATGTGTCTTTATTTATAGTTGTTTACATATCTATCTATCTTATAAAAGGAGAAAGACATTTAAGAGTAGATAGATAATGGCAGCCTTGCAAAGAATGGAAGAATGGTTGAAGAGGGCAATGCAGTCAACCTAGCTTTCTGATGTCATTGTTACTTAGAATAAAAGGAAGCTGGGTTCCTCAGCATTATACTGTAGTTGGCTGTCAATACAGACTAAATTGGCTACTTCTCTTCTTGTGCATTTCTGGTTTTGTCTTTATTTTATTGCAAAGTACAATGGCAGTGACCTCAAGCTGTTGGAAGCTTATAGCCTGACATGTGACAGAAGATGATTTAGCTGAGAAGCAGAAAAGCCAGTCTATAGGAAGAAGGATGCCTGAGTCAGTGTGGTATAGGTAGAACAGGATAAGCAATCAACCGGATACTTTAAAAAATGTGGCAAGACTTTAATTGCTAGTTATGAGCCAAAACTCCGATACTGCCACCCCTGATGGGTAAGTAAGGGAATGGAGCTTTCTGAAGATGAATTAGAATGTGTGTATAAAATAGAAGGTATGGATGAATGGATTAGTTCATTCATTGATTCACGGGACTGTGAAGTTAAAAAGATGTTAAACAGATTGGTGAGTCTGAAGGCCACATGAAAGACTAAGTAGCATATGTGAAGTAAGCACTGCTAGAAACAGGCAAGTAGCAGACAGAGCAGAGATAGCTTCATAATTTCCCTTGGGATCATTGCCACTGTGAAAAAGGGACTGGAATCAGGAGAGCTCCAAAACATATACTGAATACCCAACAAGGGGGATGTAAATAGACATAAGTTTGGCCAAGTCATGGTCCTGGCAACTGGAGTATGTGGTTGTCCATATCCGACAGGCTGTAATAGAATATACAACTGTTGAGGGGGATATGTGGATATTTTTATCTCTTTGACCTGAACAAGGTTCAGAGGATCCCAGAAAAGGACCAGATAAAGGCTCAAGGCCTGGTGGCAATCTTGGCAGGCTAGGGAAAATAACATAGCTCTAGGTTTAAAGCAAACAATTTTGATATTTGATCATTGGGTTTCTTCTATTACATGGAAAACCCTCCTGACCATTTTCAACTTCTGATCACCTCTCAACTCATCGTCAGTGAAGTGTATAAAATTTGGGGGGGAGGCATGGTTGCAGTATGATAAGAGATTCAGAAAGTTTAAAGCAACAGATAAATGCATGAGATGGGAAAAGAGGAATCCAAATGTTTCAATGAGTATTATGATAAATGGACATTGACCTCAGCTATGGTACTGACACTAGCATTTAACCATGCTGAGTCTTTAACATATAAAACTGCATATGAACAGTATGTTATTTTGCACACATATGCTGTCCCTGTGGTGACTCTCACTGAGTCACTTGTTGCTTCATAAAAGACATGCTGGGACCTCAGAACAGTAAGTTGTGTGTTCAGAATGAAAGGTTTTCCTTACAGCTAGTGATTGAAATATGAGGTATGGCTGGGTGGCCTTTCAGGGGAGAAGATATGTACACATGCAAAGATGACAATCCACAAGTGGAAGTTACAATGAGCATCCTTATCCATAGGTGATGCACTTTCTAATGAAAGGATGTAAACATGGGTTTGGTGTCTCATATTGAAGGGGATCAGCAAGGGATATGAAGCCGAACAAAAATAGGGTCAAGATTGCTGTGGATCTCATAAGCATAGAGATATAGACATGTACACTGATGTGACCATAAGAGGCATGGCCCTTTCAGCATTTCAAGTTATCCCTATTGAGACAGGGAGCTAAGAATTTCATGAAGAAGTTAATCTTGAGCTATCATTTGTTACACACTAAGGCAAACTGGTGAAAAATGGGACTGACAAAGGAGCAACTAAATTACACTATATGCATCATTAGATGATGAAAGATTCAAGACTGACTGCTTTTCATATTTTGATAATTCAACCACAGAACCAGTCATCTTTTTGACATGAGTCCAGGAGACTTTGCTACTTTGATAAAGCCATGCCCATGTGATATTTCGAGAAATTCAGTATGGACATGCATAGAGTGTGGGAGGGAGAGATTCTTGAAAGAAGTGTGATGCATTACTGGGTGGCTTTCTTAACACTGGATAACAAGGAAGGAACAAATGAATGGAAACTGTAAAGACATTCAGTCAGTCAGTTGTGCTATGAGCCAGACATCCTATCTGCACTAATCAAATTAAAGGGCCTGGTAAAGAGCTTGTCATTTCTGGGTCTTGAACTATATTCATAGCCCATGCTGGATAATAGGAGATCTAAAAAACAGTCAGCTGACATGCAAGAAAAAGGCCAGAGTTGTCAAGGTGATATCACTTTGAGGTTTCCTGAGCTTTGCAAGCAGTGCAATTGCACCAGGGAGAGTGTTAACAATACCTTTTGCCAGTCTGTTTAAAAGGGGAAAGTGAAGCATCACCAAGCTGGAACCACCAAAATAATTAGGGCAGACATGTCAGCCTAGTCTAAGTTTCTTCAGTGCCTTAGAGGGATATCCATTTTGCAGGATGAGTGGTTGGACACCACAAAACTTGAGCTCTTTATAGATGCACTATAGTGATAGGTGTAGGGCATATATCTGCAAGAAAATTATTTGTGGGACTGACCTGAAGGTCATGGTACAGTTAGATATAGTTAAGGATACTGCATTTTTAGAGGTAATGCAAATATAGCTTTGGAGGTCTGGGCACAGTAGTTAACCAATAATGGGATAGTTCTTTGCATCAACAGCCAGACAGTATCATGTATTAAGTAGCAAGGTGTGGAAGTTATGGGGCATTTGTTTAGCAGCTAGATGACCTCCTCAATAAAGAGGACAAAATGAGTTGTCCTGATTATGGGTGAACTGAATGCTTATATCATGCTAGGTAACTGGGATTGCCTAAGCCCATATGATTGGTGCAACAGGAATAATAAAGGAGAAACCATTCTGGACTTCTGTCTGGCAAATGGCGTAATGGTAGCCAACATATGATACATCAAAAGAGTCTATTAAAAGGTACATACAAGAATACCTAGCATACAGTCTCCATAGACTTCCTCTTAGTAAAAAAGGTAACTGAAATTGTAGAGATGTTGTACTTGTCACATACACAATGTACAATGAAAGAAGAAGGAGAACCCACTCTAGAAGAAGAACAAAATGCACCAAGAAAAAAAATAAGCCTGAGTAAGTAGCATGCCTAAATTAAGTTACAGTAGATATGATCAAGATGTTAGGTATTTTAAAGAAAATAATGGCTGCTGATGGTACTCACTGCAGTATGGAGAAAGAGGTATATCCTTGACAACTGGAAAATACGCTTTCTAGTGCCAGTGTACACGAGCAAAGAGGATAGTCACAAGTACAGGCAGTGTAAAGTAAGCAGACTTCTGTCACACTGTATGAATATTGTGGAGACAACGACTGAGAAATCAGTATACAGAGTAGCACAAAATGAAATGGGGTTGAGCAGTTCAGCTTCAGGTCAGGACACATAACAAACAGATGTTCTCTGTGAGACAAATAATGACTGACAGTAACTAAAATGATTTGATTAATAAAAAGGAAGCAACTATTGAAGAAGCAGAAATATATTATTGTGAGTTATGTAGTGCACCAGCAGGTATTGCTGAAGAGATATGGGTTCCTTCCTATCTGATTCTGGTGACACCCCAATTAGGCCCAACACACCAAGGTGGCAAGAGGGACATATTTTATTTTAGGTGACACATCTAGTTTAAAAAGGCAATAGCACAACCATAAACAAATTATTTCAACAGTGTGCCAGTTAACAATAAGGCAAGGTGAGATATGCATGCAGTGAAAACATACATTCACCCTCTTCCCCAGAGCTCAACAAAAGAATGTCTTGACATTCAAACATGCACAAAGAAGGCAATATCAATGAGCAGTAAAGCTTTATAATGCAGCAATACAAACACAAGAAAAAATAATGCAATGCCATTAAGCAATAAAAGAGTCATAATACAACAATACGGATATGAGAAAAGTGCAATGTCATTGAGCAGCAAAATTCTTGAAGGCAGCAATACTAACACAAGCAAAATGCAATGTCATTGAACAATGAGGATTTATAATACAACAATACAAATATAAGAAAATGCAATGTCATTGAGCAGTAAAGATTCTTTAAGGCAGCAGTACTAACATGGCAAAATGCATTATCACTGAACAATGACGATTTATAATGCAACAATACAAATATGAGAAAATGCAATGTCATTGAGCAGTAAAGATTCTTTAAGGCCGCAGTACTAACATGGCAAAATGCATTATCATTGAACAATAAAGATGTATAGGGCCACAATACAAATATGAGAGAATGCAATGTCATTTAGCAGTACTAACACACTCTACCCCCTTGATCAATTCTAAACAGACCCACTATGAAACACTCTGTTATACCCTGTTCACTGGCCAGTGACTACTTACAGTATTGTTGCTGGCATGATGGGGCCTAAGTTGGAGCTCATCTGGATCACAGTAATTTGTAATCCACAAAGCATTTGGGGGGGGGGTCACAATCTTATGTTGTTGTCTTTTGGCTTTTCCTGGTTAAGGGTCACCACAGAGGAACTCTGGTCCGCTAATGATTGGCAGTAGATTTTCACGAATGTCAAGGTGCCAGCTCGACATTCAACCTTCAACGAAGACACGCCCATTTACGCATGTCTTTTGAATGCCCACCCAACTGCAGGGAGGACATGCAGACTCCACACAGACACAATCTTATAAAAATATAAAATGACACCCAGAGCCTCTCTCCACTCCATCAAGAATATACAAGTGACCAGGTGTCGTAGTTCCTTTGATGAGAAAAATAGAAAATCACCTACCAGAACTCTGGTAATCATCAATGGCTTCTTGGTACTAAGCCCAAGGAAACTCCTTTTCTTGCTGAATCATAGCAGGTGTGGAACTACTGGGTTCAGACTTCTCTCCTGATTCCACAAAATACCATCATCCAGGATTTCAGCAAGAGACAGACACAATCTGCTACTTCACTCCCATTTCCAACAGCACTCAAAAAAGAAAAAAACAGTCATGCTGCAAGGCCCTTTTTCCCTTCAGCTCGTGTGTCAGTCTTCCCTCCTTCATCAAGTGTTTCAGTCCCTTCTTTCACTTTTGAAATTTTCTTTTATATTCCTGAAAAGGAGCCCCACCTTGTGGTGTAATGGAAAACTGCAGTCTATTACTTCTACAATGAAATACAGTGGCAGCTACACTTTGGAGCAGAGGAAATAAAAAAAATGAACTGATATGGATGTATAATATAAAGCTGTATAAAAAGGTTCTGCATAATAAACACTGACTGAATCCAAAGTGGAACAGTTAGTTCTAGGGATGGAAAGGGCAAGAACAAGGATGTTTACCCATTCCCTCTCAAATCTGGATAGTCAGTATGTAAGTCACTTTTCTCATCTGACTGATGTCATCTACTACTACACATCCATATGACATTCTCTTGCCTAATAATACAAAATCAATCAATGAACAACTGCATATCGACATTTTGATTAGTTCCAGCTTTTACAGGTCCCTGTGGCTCTATCTTTGCCTATATTTCAGAACAGTGATCTAATGTTTTCAGGAGAACCATATCTGGGTTTTGTTCCATATCATACATTGTTTGTCCATACTTGTCAAACATACATCTGACTTAGCCCTTTGTCTACCAGAGTTTTATCACAATTTTATTATGTTTACATTTTTATTGAAGTGTGTGTTATGTGCAAAACAATTTCTTCTCACAAGGTAGCATATTTAGTAAACTGCATCGCCTAACATCCTCTGTCAAATGCTTTCAAACAAGTTAGTATTCCTCTTATCGAATCTTGTTAAATACCAGTAAGTCTAAGATTCCCTGTGTGGTTTTGTGCAGGTATAACATAATAAATGTGAGTGCATGTGAAACAGTTTAGAATAATCTCATAAACCTAGGGACAGTGTATCTAACAAACCCTATTTAATTAATCAGGACACATAACAAATTATACAGTTATGGGTCATTGCTGTTCAAAGATGAGCACGCTGATTGGACAGCCCAACCAGTGTGCCCACAGTAAATCAAACATATACTAAAAGAAAAAAGTCCAGCCACTAAAGTACCACTGATCATACAGAGTTTTTTTTTCTTTTGATGTATGCTACGGAACATGCCTCTCAACTTCCAGATTTTTACAGAATGTCCAGATTTTTGCCTCATATTTTTGGTCTGTTCCTCATAAAATTAGTGGTTTTCTGGCAAATTGCTGAGGAGTGAAGTCATTAAATAATGACACACATTTGAGTCTCAGACTTCATTCCCTTCAGACAGTGCACACTAACACAAATCCTATTATTTTAGCTGCTTTCTAAGTTTGTAAGGGACACATTTACAATCTGCCCATATTTTGGGGCTTTTGCCCCCATTATTTAAGGCTTTCTAGACATTTCTTGAGCTTAGAAATTGAGAGGTATGTATGGCAGACCATATACGAGAAAAATCTGCAAAACTAAACACATGTACTTGAATTTCCTAGTATTTCTCGACAGACTGTCATACCTCTGAGGTTTCCAATTTTTATAGTAAAAAAATCAATGGAGATTCTCTTTTCTCTGTTACTTCTATTTAGCAGCACTGCTGTACTGTGAAAGCATGGGAACATAACTCCTAAAGACATGTGCAGTATGTCAGGAAAGGAGATACTGCCAGCCCAGCTATCCGGAATTTTGTAAATATTTATATGTCATTTGTGAATATCAACATGATTCATATGCTTGTGTTACAAATGTATTAGAACTGTATGTTATGTGTGTATCAAACTGCTGGTACAGAAGTGTGTGTTGAAATGTGTTGTAAAGTACTGAGCTTTATCATGTATTAAGTAGCAAGGTGTGGAAGTTATGGGGCATTTGTTTAGCAGCTAGATGACCTCCTCAATAAAGAGGACAAAATGAGTTGTCCTGATTATGGGTGAACTGAATGCTTATATCATGCTAGGTAACCGGGATTGCCTAAGCCCATATGGTTGGTGCAACAGGAATAATAAAGGAGAAGCCATTCTGGACTTCTGTCTGGCAAATGGCGTAATGGTAGCCAACATATGATACATCAAAAGTGTCTATTAAAAGGTACATACAAGAATACTTAGCATACAGTCTCCATAGACTTCCTCTTAGTAAAAAAGGTAACTGAAATTGTAGAGATGTTGTACTTGTCACATACACAATGTACAATGAAAGAAGAAGGAGAACCCACTCTAGAAGAAGAACAAAATGCACCAAGAAAAAAATTAAGCCTGAGTAAGTAGCATGCCTAAATTAAGTTACAGTAGATATGATCAAGATGTTAGGTATTTTAAAGAAAATAATGGCTGCTGATCATACTCACTGCAGTATGGAGAAAGAGGTATATCCTTGACAACTGGAAAATATGCTTTCTAGTGCCAGTGTACACGAGCAAAGAGGATAGTCACAAGTACAGGCAGTGTAAAGTAAGCAGACTTCTGTCACACTGTATGAATATTGTGGAGACAACGACTGAGAAATCAGTATACAGAGTAGCACAAAATGAAATGGAGTTGAGCAGTTCAGCTTCAGGTCAGGACACATAACAAACAGATGTTCTCTGTGAGACAAATAATGACTGACAGTAACTAAAATGATTTGATTAATAAAAAGGAAGCAACTATTGAAGAAGCAGAAATATATTATTGTGAGTTATGTAGTGCACCAGCAGGTATTGCTGAAGAGATATGGGTTCCTTCCTATCTGATTCTGGTGACACCCCAATTAGGCCCAACACACCAAGGTGGCAAGAGGGACATATTTTATTTTAGGTGACACATCTATTTTAGAAAGGCAATAGCACAACCATAAACAAATTATTTCAACAGTGTGCCAGTTAACAATAAGGCAAGGTGAGATATGCATGCAGTGAAAACATACATTCACCCTCTTCCCCAGAGCTCAACAAAAGAATGTCTTGACATTCAAACATGCACAAAGAAGGCAATATCAATGAGCAGTAAAGCTTTATAATGCAGCAATACAAACACAAGAAAAAATAATGCAATGCCATTAACCAATAAAAGAGTCATAATACAACAATACGGATATGAGAAAAGTGCAATGTCATTGAGCAGCAAAATTCTTGAAGGCAGCAATACTAACACAAGCAAAATGCAATGTCATTGAACAATGAGGATTTATAATACAACAATACAAATATAAGAAAATGCAATGTCATTGAGCAGTAAAGATTCTTTAAGGCAGCAGTACTAACATGGCAAAATGCTTTATCACTGAACAATGACGATTTATAATGCAACAATACAAATATGAGAAAATGCAATGTCATTGAGCAGTAAAGATTCTTTAAGGCAGCAGTACTAACATGGCAAAATGCATTATCATTGAACAATAAAGATGTATAGGGCCACAATACAAATATGAGAGAATGCAATGTCATTTAGCAGTGCTAACACACTCTACCCCCTTGATCAATTCTAAACAGACCCACTATGAAACACTCTGTTATACCCTGTTCACTGGCCAGTGACTACTTACAGTATTGCTGCTGGCATGATGGGGCCTAAATTGGAGCTCATTTGGATCCCAGTTATTTGTAATCCACAAAGCATTTGGGGGGGGATCACAATCTTATGTTGTTGTCTTTCGGCTTTTCCTGGTTAATGGTCACCACAGAGGAACTCTGGTCCGCTAATGATTGGCAGTAGATTTTCACGAATGTCAAGGTGCCAGCTCGACATTCAACCTTCAACGAAGACACGCCCATTTACGCATGTCTTTTGAATGCCCACCCAACTGCGGGGAGGACATGCAGACTCCACACAGACACAATCTTATAAAAATATAAAATGACGCCCAGAGCCTCTCTCCACTCCATCAAGAATATACAAGTGACCAGGTGTCGTAGTTCCTTTGATGAGAAAAATAGAAAATCACCTACCAGAACTCTGGTAATCATCAATGGCTTCTTGGTACTAAGCCCAAGGAAACTCCTTTTCTTGCTGAATCATAGCAGGTGTGGAACTACTGGGTTCAGACTTCTCTCCTGATTCCACAAAATACCATCATCCAGGATTTCAGCAAGAGACAGACACAATCTGCTACTTCACTCCCATTTCTAACAGCACTCAAAAAAGAAAAAAACAGTCATGCTGCAAGGCCCTTTTTCCCTTCAGCTCGTGTGTCAGTCTTCCCTCCTTCATCAAGTGTTCCAGTCCCTTCTTTCACTTTTGAAATTTTCTTTCATATTCCTGAAAAGGAGCTCCACCTTGTGGTGTAATTGAAAACTGCAGTCTATTACTTCTACAATGAAATACAGTGGCAGCTACACTTAGGAGCAGAGGAAATAAAAAAATGAACTGATATGGATGTATAATATAAAGCTGTATAAAAAGGTTCTGCATAATAAACACTGACTGAATCCAAAGTGGAACAGTTAGTTCTAGGGATGGAAAGGGCAAGAACAATGATGTTTACCCATTCCCTCTCAAATCTGGATAGTCAGTATGTAAGTCACTTTTCTCATCTGACTAATGTCATCTACTACTACACATCCATATGACATTCTCTTGCCTAATAATACAAAATCAATCAATGAACAACTGCATATCGACATTTTGATTAGTTCCAGCTTTTACAGGTCCCTGTGGCTCTATCTTTGCCTATATTTCAGAACAGTGATCTAATGTTTTCAGGAGAACCATATCTGGGTTTTGTTCCATATCATACATTGTTTGTCCATACTTGTCAAACATACATCTGACTTAGCCCTTTGTCTACCAGAGTTTTATCACAATTTTATTATGTTTACATTTTTATTGAAGTGTGTGTTATGTGCAAAACAATTTCTTCTCACAAGGTAGCATATTTAGTAAACTGCATTGCCTAACGTCCTCTGTCAAATGCTTTCAAACAAGTTAGTATTCCTCTTATCGAATCTTGTTAAATACCAGTAAGTCTAAGATTCCCTGTGTGGTTTTGTTCAGGTATAACATAATAAATGTGAGTGCATGTGAAACAGTTTAGAATAATCTCATAAACCTAGGGACAGTGTATCTAACAAACCCTATTTAATTAATCAGGACACATAACAAATTATACAGTTATGGGTCATTGCTGCTCAAAGATGAGCACACTGATTGGACAGCCCAACCAGTGTGCCCACAGTAAATCAAACATATACTAAAAGAAAAAAGTCCAGCCACTAAAGTACCACTGATCATACAGAGTTTTTTTTTCTTTTGATGTATGCTACGGAACATGCCTCTCAACTTCCAGATTTTTACAGAATGTCCAGATTTTTGCCTCATATTTTTGGTCTGTTCCTCATAAAATTAGTGGTTTTCTGGCAAATTGCTGACGAGTGAAGTCATTAAATAATGACACACATTTGAGTCTCAGACTTCATTCCCTTCAGACAGTGCACACTAACACAAATCCTATTATTCTAGCTGCTTTTTAAGTTTATAAGGGACACATTTACAATCTGCCCATATTTTGGGGCTTTTGCCCCCATTATTTAAGGCTTTCTAGACATTTCTTGAGCTTAGAAATTGAGAGGTATGTATGGCAGACCATATACAAGAAAAATCTGCAAAACTAAACACATGTACTTGAATTTCCTAGTATTTCTCGACAGACTGTCATACCTCTGAGGTTTCACATTTTTGTAGTAAAAAAATCAATGGAGATTCTCTTTTCTCTGTTACTTCTATTTAGCAGCACTGCTGTACTGTGAAAGCATGGGAACATAACTCCTAAACACATGTGCAGTATGTCAGGAAAGGAGATACTGCCAGCCCAGCTATCCGGAATTTTGTAAATATTTATATGTCATTTGTGAATATCAACATGATTCATATGCTTGTGTTACAAATGTATTAGAACTGTATGTTATGTGTGTATCAAACTGCTGGTACAGAAGTGTGTGTTGAAATGTGTTGTAAAGTACTGAGCTTTAAAAATGTATCCACATGATACCCTACTGGAACAGAACAGAAATGTGCATACACTATTGTAACCATTTAGATGTATATATTTTAACAATGGAAGCTGGAACACAGGATGTTAATTTCAGAAAAATAACTAAAAATGTAACTTACTTTATGACCACATAATAAAAAGATGTTATCTTTTAGTTTCAGTGCTGTAATGGGCACACTGTCTAGAATTAGAGGTTTTCTGCATTGTCTTGCAAGTGTTTTATTGTTTTATGACTTCCAGCAAGTATCAAGATTTGATGAAAAGCCCCTGTGTATGTATTTTCACAAGTAGATGTTAAGGGCTGGCTACCAGGTGCATCAGTGGTTGTTTTTCACCTGAGAGTCAGATGACAAGAAGTGATGTCATCCTGCAAGCAGTAATATTTGGGATATTAGTTTAAGAACTCTCTGAGAGAGACTGAGTATTCTGTATTTTGTCTTTGACCTGACAAGATCCATTCACCAAACATCTGCCTTGCTAAGAGTAAGTAAGTCTAGGGAACAGTATAATTCTCTTAGATTCAGTTAAGAATATAGTGAAGCATAGTTTAGATGTTTTTTTTTTAGTTATTTGAGACTGTCTTGAAATGTTGTTTTAAATATTACCTGTGATTTTGGACTCTGATGTTACTGTATCTCTCTCTCTCTCTATATATAAATAAATATATATATATATATATATATATATATATATATATATATATATATATATGTATATTTAAACCTTTCATTGTTGCTGGTCTGTCCAGACATATTTAAGCTCTGAGAGTACTTTCATACTTATTTGATGACACTGTGTAGGCCACTTCTAATAGCCTTACTTTTGGTCAAACTACCATTTGTACTGATAACAACATTGCACAGTAAGATTGGACACCCTTTGTAAAGGGCCTTAAAGTAGCTGATAAGGACATGGCTGGTGGTAGTAATAACTACATTATAGTCTTGGCAGAAGGGGGCAGAGGTAGTAAATCTGTACTCGCCCTTCCCAGGAGTGTGTGTGTGTGTGTGTGTGTGTGTGTGTGTGTGTGTGTGTGTGTGTGTGTGTGTGTGTGTGTGTGTGTGTATAAACCAAACCTCAAAGTGTGTGTGTGTCAATTAGTTGGGCAGGGACACAAAGCACTGGTTGGAACGAGAGGGTGCTGGAGGAGGTCTTGGCTTGGCCACTCAGCTGAGATCTCAACCCTATATCTGTGCCAGTCGGGACTGTTATTGGGAATCTGGAGAAAGAGGGAGAAACCAGCCCCAAACTGACTGTGGTCTCTGTGTGCTCTTAAGGGAAAATGCACTTGATGTAGAGAACTGCTTCTGGAAATACTGTGTGTGTACTTGTCATTCTCCCAATGTATGCCATCCACTGGTGCTAGTGGTGAGGATTGAGGCTCCTTGATTACAGTTGCCAGTGATGGAGCATCACACAGTACATCAACAAATGTGGAAGAATGGGAAACAATGCAAAGGAACACTATTGTGCCATTATACAAAGACATTATTTAAGAAAGGTAAACACTTTATTTCTTAAATAATGTCATTGTATAAACATGTATATGAGGATTTACCCACAGCTGGCTTTGTTTAATCACTCAGGCTTCACCCTCATGATAAAACCACACCAACTCTGGGTAAATCATCATATACCCACACACTCTTATAGGTTATTGCTTAAAAATCCAGTGATCAGCATGTATGATGCTCTTCTGGATCCCATATGACCATTCTGTGAAGTCCAAGATCTCCCCTTACTAAGAACTGATTTCATGCTGACAGTATGACAAAGTCTGGAGTCAACTTATGTGCAGGGGTGTGGGGGTCACAGCCCCCTTCTTGGTGGGTGTAGGGCGGCTCCCCCCCCCCCCTTGCTTAAGTGTGGAATAGTGTTTTTTTTTCTTTTTTTGTATGTTTTCCTGTCAGGGAGAGGGTTTATTTTTTTTTGTTTTTTTTTTTATTTTGGTTTCAGGGGTTTGCATGTTGGCATTTTGTGTTTTCAAGGTTGTGGAGTTTCGTTCTTCTGTTCTTGAGATAATGAAATCCAGTATTTCAGTATTTCAAGCTTCAGAAGTGAAAGCCCATGCACACACACACACACACACACACACACACACACACACACACACACACACACACACACACACACACACACACACACACACACACACACACACACACACACACACACACACACACACACACACACACACACACACACACACACACACACACACACACACACACACACACACACACACACACACACACACACACACACACACACACACACACACACACACACACACACACACACACACACACACACACACATATACACACACACACACACACACACACACACACACACACATATATATATATATATATATATATATATATATTTATGTATTTATTTTTTAGAGCGAATAGACACTATGTATGTATGTGTATATATATATATATATATATATATATATATATATATATATATATATATATATATGTATGTATATGGGTCCCCTTCAGTATATGGAACATATAACAAGTTTGAACCTCATATGGCCGAGACCATATGTTCAAACTTGTAAATGTTCGATTGGACTGAATGGAGATATCCGTACAGTGCGGAACGGGAAGATTTCCATTTTCTGCAATGTAGTGTGATCTCGAAGTTGATATATTTAAGTAAGGGGGTGTGGGGGTGCAGGGGCTACAGATGTTTCATTTTGTTTTTTATTGTTTTTTTTCTTTTTTTACTTTAGTGTTCGAACTATTACAAGTTCGAACATATGCCCCCGGATTTACTATTTCTCTGTGCAGGACTAGCTTAGTCCTGCATGGAGGTGGCCATTTAGGAGCAGGATGGCAGCATGCCATGCATAATAATGAGGAGTGCTGCCTGAGCTCCTAGGCTCACACGGAGTGTGTAAGAGTGCAGGGGGTGTGTCTGAGAGCAGAGTTCTGAGAATAAGCACGCCCCCACAATGAAGAACAGCAGAATGGGGTATGAAGTGAATGAGACCTCTCAACGGTGACCCCATATCCCCAACAACAGTCCCCCTTGTGTACAACAGCAACAGAATACATAAATAAAATGAAGAAACCCTTAATTTATTTTATAAAAATCCGATTAAAGCTAACTGTAGGTGCGCGAGTGTGCCCATTGCTTAGCTACAGTTAATACAGCTTAAATGGCTGAAGAGGATAACAAGGAAGATATATGGAAATGAAGTGGCATAGCAATAGTGTAGTCGGCATAGCATTTGCCTTAGGAGCAGGCATTCCTTGTTCGAGTCCCACTGCAGCGCATTCCATTTTCCATGGCAAAGCACGTTAGGAGTAATATTTATGTTGCATAACAGACTAAATAATATATTTTCATGAACTGGAGGACTGCAGTAAATGCACGTGTGAGATGTCAGTCATAATGAATAAGCCACTAGTAAGCAGTTTTAAGCACAAATAAGCAGAAGTAAGCATATTTAAGCACTAGTAAGTGGGCTTAATCCCGTTTGCGCAGCGGTAAGCAATGCCTACACTGGTCAAGCAATTTTAAAGCTAACTCTCTGTAAGCAGATGTAATGGCAGGTTAGCAGTGCTTACCATCATGCAAACCCACTTACAACTGCTCAAAAGTGCCTTAATCACTCTGTACTCAGTGGCCCTTGTTCTGGCCATCAACAAAATAAACAACGATACAGGTCTTGAACCCAGGACTCTATATACCATAGTCACAGTAGTTAACCACCAAGCCATCACAGAAGTACCGAAGAATGAGGTATCAGCAAACAAGTCCTCACCATAGTAAAACCAAACTGAACCTGTGACAAGAATCAGTATACAGTCATATGTTCCATAACCCAGTAGATAACATAAATATGTGAACTGGAGTACATCAGTAAGCCCATAAGTGAGGTGTAATTGTAATAGAGTGTTGAAGTCCCCAATAAAACACAATGACCCCATGGAGTGTACGTACACATTAAACATGGATACCAGGCAGATATATAAGATTTAATGAATAAGAAATCAATGCCAAAAAGAAAAAAATGATGGAAAGTCTAATGTAAGCAATACTAAGCATTGCACAGGCCTGCTAAGGAGGTGTAATCAATGTGTAGGCCAGCTAACTCAATGTGTCCAGTGTTATACCCCTTTAAACAATGCCAACCTTTGTTAAGAAGGTTTGCCCATAGCTTAGCCTTTTCAAAACTGGCCAATCACAGAAAAGTGTGGGAAATCAGCCCTACTTATACCCAATAGGTGGGACAACATCTCATAACTGGTTGTAGATTCCCCTTGCAGGTACTATGGCAGTAAGGGGAGAAGGTGTGTGCTTCTGGGTGCAGCACTGGCGCATCCAGGAGTCCAAGGTTATGGCAGGACTCCTAGTTAAAGACCATGCTCAGAGACTGCTGCAGGGCCAGTACCAGGGCTTCCAATATAAGGCGGAGGCCTGGGACCATCTCACTCGTGACGTCACCAGTGCCACTAGCATACCCCGAACTAGTGAGCAGGTCAGGCACCACTATGCCGACCTGAAGCAGCATAAAGGGGACCTCTTAGAGGAGTGGCTCCAGGAGGCTAGAGCGGAAGGGTATGTTCCAGTTGTGTGTAAGTATCACCCCAGTATGTGTGTAATAATTGCCAGCTCAGGTATATCATGGATAGGTATGGTTAAATATTCCTCTTATGTCCCCCACAGCTGCAATGGAGTGGCCCACGAACCGGGAGGCCCACATCAGTTGCCTGGCGAGGTTGCAATGTGAGGCAGGTCAGTAATGCTCATGCATTTACTGTCATAGGAAATAAAAATAAAAGTAGTAATAAATTAACTGCATGTATAAAACCTGTATTGTTCAAGGCAAGTATGCATACACTAGAGAATATGACAGGAAGAGTCTCATATTTTTGTAAGTCAATAAAAGTGTAATAGCCTGACAAAACAGGTCTAACTGCTGGACTGCATGCGTATATCCTGGTATCATACGGTAATGTAGATATGCAGATATGCAATCATGTAATAGTACTGTAGTATTAAGCACTGTTACCCATAATGTGCACCATAAATTGAATGTGTAGGAATGCCTGTATATGACAGGTGTAATCCCCAGTGGCCATTTAGTACAACTGAGAGACACGTAGACAGTAAACAGGGAAAATGCAGACAACAAAAGCCAAATAGTACATGCACCTGAGATGTGAATTGTTATTTTAGCATACACAGCCATGGTTCAAATCCTGCCAGTGGCAGTAGTTTGCATACAGAATCATACCCCACAACTTTACAGATATGTCCAGAATGTCTAGTAAAGTGGCCCATATCTATTGCCTATCAACCTGCCCCCATGGGAAATTAGTGGGATGATCCCAGATGTATAGGCAGCAAACAGGAAATACAACTGATTGACACACAACTATGAGAACAAAGCTGGCACACTAGCAACTCCCCAAAACCTTATGTGACTAAGAAGCCATGGATGTCCCATTTACACCCCAACTTGTCAAGCTGTTGTCAGAGTTTGTACAGTAACAGAGTGAGATGTATGTGCATAATAGTAATGTGGAATCTCGTACTGTGTGTGGGAACATTCAGGTAGTGCTAATAAACATGAATGATATGCAGTTGCTCTGAATAATGAGATATTATAAATCACTGTCACCCACACTGTCCAACAACATATAATTATCTAGGAAATCTGTATATGAGTGTTGTAATATAAGGTCAGAATGCAAAAGCACAGGGGATTAATAAGACAGAAAGCAGATATGAAATATACAGCAATATCTATATAGCAGACACAACTGTGATGGACAATGTTTAAGTTGTAGCAGACACAGCCATGATCTGAATCCTGGGAGTGGAATTAGGCTACATACATATTCATAACCCACAACTGTACAGATGAGGCCAGACTGTCCAGTATATGTGCCCACATCTGCTTCCTGTCCCTCTGTCCCTCTGGTATGTCTGTGGGATGATCCCAGATGTTTAGCCAGCAAACAGGGAATACAAGTGATTGTCAAACATTATGAGAACACACCTGTCATTGTAGCAACTCCCAAAACTGTTAGGAGAGTAATATTTCAAGTATGTCCTATCTACACTCCCATGTTGTCAAGCTGTTACCAGAGTGTGTACAGTAACAGAGTGAGATGTATGTGCACAATACTAATGTGAAATCTGGAACTTTATGTGGCAACAGTCAGGTAATGCTAACAAACATATCTTCCACAGGTACATTGGATACGAACACTCTGCTGAGAAATACAGACCATTATAACCTGTACTGGTACTGTTCACTCTGGTATTGTAGGGAATTGTGAGTTTTGCCATTTCTCTGAATAAAAAGTATCACTGATCACTGTCACCCACACTGTGCTACATAATATAACTGTGTAGGAAACATGTATATGTGTGTGTCAGGTCACTAAATGTGGAAGAGGGCAATATTCTAGATATGTCCCGGTGCACCAGCATGTGGTAAACAGATGGCCAGAGTCTGTGCAGAAAGAGTTGGATAACTATGTGCAAAACAACAACCCGGAATCCGGGAGTATGTGTACAAACAGTTAGTTAGTGTTAACAAACATTCCCTCCTCAGGTACACCAGGTAAGTGGTCTATACTGCAGGTAAAACTGGTCCATGTGTAATGATGACGATAGCCATATCACTGTCAAAACTAAGGCTATAAGGTAGTGTAGTAAGACTTGTAAGGTACAGATAACAGCACTGACTAGGAAAGTAATGTGGACTAATGGAATATACCAGATGCTAATTGACATCTTTCTCTCCTTCCCACCATATCTCCAACAATAATCAACATACCCACCCTAACCAATATGTAATGACACCTATGTTCTGATAATGTCCAATTGTTTGATAAATATTTTGATGGTTTCCATGCATGTGCTATATTGAATTATTCCAACATTGGTGGCATGGTGCCATCAATGTACCTGCATGCTGTTCTTATTACCACTGTGGTCCCATATATGGATGTGTTCTGTTGGCTATGCAACTGTTGCGTATCTGGTGTCTGGATTAATGGGAATATCTATGCATGCTGTTATACCTAACCCTGGAATGTGTCGACTATTACTAACCCACAAATGATGATGATGAAATCTAAACACTATAGCATCCTTGGAAAAGCCGGTCCCAGTAGACCCACCTGTCTCACCTAAGCTGGCCGTGGCACCGGGCACCAGCATGTCAACCCAGGACCTCCCTGTCCATTGGTCCTGCACCACCTTTGGTGGAACCACCTCAGGGGATGAGGCTCGCCCCTCCCCGGGAGTGGGTGCGGACAGGCAGCTGTCACCCATTGCCAGGTCAGGGTCATGGTGTGTAGAGAGATCAACCAGCAGTTTGCTGATCTTCTACACCAGCTCAAGGGCTGCATGTCATGATTAGAGAGTCAGCCTGGCTGTGTGACTCAGCCCCCAGCACAGCCACCTTCGGGGCTGTGAAGGTGCAGTGGTGACCGCCCATGGGTGGGGACCTCAGTCCCACTGTTACCACTAGGGGGCTTGTGGGCTTCTGATATCCCAACACCCCTCCCCATCAAGGTGTTTACCCCCCACATATGTCATATACCACCCCTACATGCATCTTGTTTGTCTTGTCTGCTAACCTACCCAGCCTACCTCCCCAAATATACCTACTACCCCTCCCCAACATCCCACTCTCACCTGAAAAAAAGTCACTCTTTTCCCAAAAAAAAATTTTGCCCCATACATAGCTGTCCATTTTGCACACATGTCCACTGGACACATGTGATCTGTTCTAATTGGCATCACAACTTATTATTGTTGTCCTCAGCCCTCTCCCAGGGGTTTGAGTGTCCATATCTACCTCCAAATTCAGTGTATATGCACAGCTGTTGCTGTAGAAGAAATGGGCAGCTATGGACCTTCCCTACACCCTTCCTGCACATCCCTGGCTATTTTACCTGTCTTTCTACTCTTTGTGCCCCCGTTTTCACCACTTTCCTATCAACCCCTTTTTCTTTTCTTTTAAAGAAAGTAGCGTGGGGGTAAGTGGAATTAAGCACCTTTAAGCAGCAGTAAGTGGGTTTAAGCCTGTTTGTGTGGGGGTAAGCAATGCCTACACAGGTTAAGCAATTCAGAAGCTAACAGAGTATAAGAAACTGTAACCGGAAGTTAGTGGTGCTTACCTCTGAGCAAACCTGCGCAAACCCGCTTACAACTGCTTAAAGTTGCCGTAATCACTCTGTATCCAATGGCCCGTGTTCTGCCCAGCAACAAAACAAACAGCCCCTGCAAGGCTGAAACCCAGTACTCTGCACACCATAGACAAAGTGATTTGCCACAAAGCCATGTCAGATATACATAACTCTGATGTTTTCAAAAACATATCATCCAGCACAGTCATGCAACAGTACAGCAAATGTATTCAAACACTTAGATGTATGTGTGTGTGTAAATATATTAATATCTAAACAGATACAACATATCTATATATGTAGATATATATATATATATATATATATATATATATATATATATATATATATATATGTATATATATATATATATATATATATATATATATATATATATATATATATATATATATATATATATATATATATATATATGTATATATATATATATATATATATATATATATATATATATATATATATATATATATATATATATATATATATATACACAACTGAATCAAAAAATGAGACCACGAACAGTCTCCGCTAGGTTAATCAGTTCAAACAGTGAAGCAGGACTCGAACAAGGATAAGGCAGCAGATTTAATAACACTCAAACAGCAAACAGAACAATTGTAAGCGCTTTCATCTGCAATGCAGACTTCATCAGACGTATATATATATATGTGTTTGTGTGTAGATATGCATATATATATATACATGTATATAAATATATATGAACATATATACATGCAAATACCTACATAGACACATATGTCTGCACCTATATGAATAAAGCAAAATATTCACCAAGGCACCAAAGTTCACTTTAAACAGAATCCACAGGTACCACCAAGGATCGAATACCAGCAGTTTTCTTTGAAAACACAGCTTTAATGAAAATGAACAAAAACCACATACACTCCAGGCATTAACGTCTCCTATCTACTACGTTTTCATTTGCAAGTTACGTCATCAGATGCGGACAGACTTGTGAACCATTCCTTTTATACTCCTTATACTTGGTGAACTGAGTTAATTACCCAATAAAATGAAAATGTAAATTAGCAATTAATACAGAATGCAATAAATATAAAGTGAGTATGTGCATATACAACCTTCTCTGTATGAGAAGTACATCTAGCAACATTAAAAACATGTTACCTAAGTACTTCTGTCTAAAAATTCATGTTTTATAGTGAATCATATAAAATCATATACTTTAAAACTTTTAAGATTTTTTTAAAACGATTGTATGAAAAGTATAGAAATGGTCTTAAAAGCTCCCTCTAGTGTCCATTCTATTAATAACACTCTGAACTCTAAACATAAAATTGCATTGTGAATTGACATCAACATCTGTGTACAAATAATTATAATCATACTGAAATTATTATTTAAAACTATTTCCATCATAACAACTTTTAAAATGCTTTTGTATAAATACACATATAAATACATAATATAAAAATTATTATAAAAGTTAAAAAGGCATGTACATATTGCAAGAATCTAACCAAACATTTTCTTCTGTTTCAAACCATTATTACAGTTTCACTGCCCTTAATTTAAGCACAGGAGAAATTGAGATGTGGTCATTAAGTCCAGGAAATTTGTTTGCTTGGAGGGTGGTCTGCCACCATAATTCTTTATATACTATGGTTTCTTCCCATAGACCAGCTCTTCCATCCATTTTTACCTGCTCAATGACAAAAAACATGTAATAAGCTTCACTGCATTTTTGTTTATGCTTAAATAGGGCGTTAGTGTCTTTGTGAATCTGGATTTCATACATATATTCCTTTATTCTTTGAAGTTTATGCTCTGGGCCGGATTCACGAAGACTTGCGCAGAGTCTAAGACTAGAGTAAGACTCCATGCAGCCAACATGTCTGCCGAGCGATCCAGGAACAGCCGGCAGGGGCGTGCAAGAGAGCTCCTAAAACGACTCTTGCACGGACAGAGTTAGTTTATGCAAATTACCTCATTTGCTGCTGAAAGCTATGCAAATGAGGTAAATTTGCGATCCAGGAAACACTAACCTGTCCGAGCAAGAGTAGTGTTATTTGCAGAAATGTACTCGGTTGGCAACTAAGTACCGTTCTGCAAATAGCAAAACGGAGCCATGACAGCTCCAAATAAAGGATGCATCAAGTTGAGGAAGCATGCCAATGGCCAAATATATAGACACTGGCATTTTTTTCCGTTGCAAAATAAAAAAAATAATATTTTTTTTTCCTCGATCTCTGAAGTTTAAGCATAGCGCAGCGCCACGCAAACGTGCTGCGCTCTACAAAAACCAAAAAAACAAAAAATAAAAGCCACAAATAGGGATTTTATTCAAAATATTCATCTGCCATGCAAGTGAATGGCAGGCTGAAGACAACATGGTTACTGAGTAGAGGTTGCTAAGGGGGGAAGCTCAGTCTGAGAAATGTAACCAAGCATTAGTAGGCAATCTTATGCAAATAAGGATAAGGATAGTGAATCCCAATTTTTCCTGCTATGTGAACCATGTCCCTAGAGTGTAAGAGTAGGATAAGGGGAGTAACAGAGTAGAAGATGGGTGACATCATGAGGGGGTATATATCAAAAAGACTGTAAGCTGATTGGAGCAGAGTGGCATGTGTTTGCTGTGAGTTACTCAGGACTAAAAGAGGTGTGTCTACAGTTGTCTAAACTGAAATCCAGAAACTAAAGGTGTACGCCGTGACTAACACTGAAGTTTCTTGCAAAGCTGCTTACACTGTGTGCGCTCGTGTGCACACGTGTAAACCCGTCTAAGCCTGTGTGTGCGGGTGTGCGCCCGTGTAAACCTGTGTTAGGCCGTCTAAGCATGTATACATGAATGAGCACCTGTCTAAGCCTGTGTAAGCTTGTGTAAGCCTGTGTGCGTGCATGTGCGCTCATGTGCGCGTGTTTGCGCTTGTTTATGCAGCACTGCCCGCTGTGGAAACAGAAAGGGAAAAGGAAGGAAAAGAAGTAGTAGGAAGTTAACCAAGGAGAACTAGCAGAGCTGCCAGGTGAAATCAATCAGAGTCAGCCAATTAAACAGGCAGTACAGTAGCCCAGCCCAGCCCAGCACCTAAAACTCTGCAAACAACATTCCCCCATGTTTTTTCTTATTAACACTGCAACACTGCAGTCAACAAAGAGAAGTGAAAACATAAAACACTAAAACTGAGACATAAAAATGTTAGGGGCTGCATTGCTGTTATAAGGCAACATGTGCAAGATGCTGAGGGTGGTGCCATTGCGAATGCTGCTGAGCAACCCACAGTGAGGCGACAGAGAAGAGTGTACAGACCCAGGGTAACCTACCAGGGGCTACATGAGATGGAGATAGTGGAGCGCTATAGAGTGGACAGAGAGCTCCTGCAGCAAATTGTTGAGCTGTGCAGGCCACGCCTCACACACAGAACCAACAGAGGGGAACCCATCCCAGTGGAAACCAAAGTATGTGTTGGCCTAAGAATACTAGCAACAGGTACCTTCCAGACACCAACTGGTGATATGATGGGGATTTCACAGGCATCAGCATCAAGGGTACTGCACCAGTTCCTGAATGCCATGTCAGCACATGTCAGCAATCATGTATATTTCCCTAATTCCCGTGAGGTATTGGCCAGCAATATGTGTCTCTTCCAGCAAATAGCGGAATACCCTAAGGTAGTGGGTGCAATTGACTGCACACACATACATATCAAAGCCCCAACTGGTGAGCAGGGTAGGGCCTACATCAACCGCAAGGGCTTCCACTCCATCAACTGCCAGGTCATGTGCGATGCCCAGGGCATAATACTGAATGTGTGTGCTGGCTGCCCTGGAAGCTACCACGATTCTCATATCTGGCATCTGTCGCAGCTGTTCAAGACATTTACAAATGGGGACATCCCTGACGGTTACCTAGTGGGGGATGCTGGATATGCACTGGAGCCGTGGCTGATGACACCCATCAGAAATGCACACACACCTGAACAAGAACTCCATAATGAGGCACACACACAAACACAAAATGTAATCGAGCATGTGTTTGGGATGCTCAAGTCACAGTTCCGGTGCCTGGACTCATCTGGTGGAGCCTTGCAGTACTCACCAACTACATGTACCCAAATTGTCATGGTATGTGCCATGCTACACAATATGATCCTGCGAAAACAGCTGCAGCAGGAACAGCATGGGATGGGGCCAAACACCGCCCCACCATTGCCAAGGCCTGCACAGGCACATCGTGACTCAGAGGAGGAACAACCTGAGCCTGCCCCAGAAGGCAGAAGGAGGCATGCCCAGTATGCCTTGTCCTTGGCAAAGAGGCAAAGCATAGCACATACACTGGCTCAGTAGGAACCCTGGAAATGATACCTCTCTCTGACTCGCACATAAAATAAAAGGGATGCCTAACTTGACACTACCTGTTTCCAAACAAGTATAGAGAGTGTAGTATGTGCATCCAACATAGGCAGCCTTGCAGCACCACCTGAGGCATGATTACCATGTTTTAAGCAATATAAAGCAGTGCTAAGCAGCTTTTACCAATATCTAGTATATGTAAACAAAATTGCTCGTACCTTGTTGGCCAAGCAAAGTTGAGCAAAGTCAGTTAAACATGCTCATATCTGCTTTACTGGTCTGACCAGCATGAAAATAAAAAGCAGTGACAGGGCTTGAGCTCAGGATACTGTGCACTATAGTCACAGTACTGAACCACTAAGCCATGATAGCATTACAGTGGCACAGACACAGCAGGACAATTGTACACTAATGCAAACACAAAGCAATGCTGTATCATGCACCTAATGAGGCAAATGGGTAACCTCACCCACACGCCTATGCAGACAGAGAACATCAGGCCAGGCGTTGTGATGTGGGTTGTGTAGGCTATGAAGTCACAAGCTAATATATGTGACAATGGATGCTAAGAGCTGTAGTACAGTAGTATGCCTCAAGCCAGTACGATAGGCAACAGTACAGACTGTAATGGTGTCCTGTACATAGCAGTGCAGGCACAGCAAATGTATATAAGTGTCAGGTGAAATCCACATCCTATGTACACCCACAGTAACAATCCGGTGTGCCCACGGGTAGAAATGTACAAAGAATAGCTGCCCCCCCTGTATGTAGAAATGTTGATAGGTCTATGCAAAGTGTCTAGTGGAAGCTCTGCAGGCACAGCATGATCCCTGTTGATCTATGACACAAAGGTGAGCCCTGCTGTAAAACTACACCTTGATTTACCATACATATATAGTATAAATGTGTATACTGTGCATGCTCACACACTCCAACAAATGTAGTGGATTTCATTCAGCATCACACTGAAAGGTCATACTGGGCATGCTCACACACTTAAAGAAATGAAGCAAATGTCAGGCAGGAAGATACTGAAATGTCATACTGGGCATGCTCACACACTTAGGCTAAATACGGATGTGATAATAAGGGATCTATGGACAAATGTGTATAGTCATCTCTACTTCCAGAAACACATTCACAAAGTGGTCTGAAAATCCTGCTATGTGTTCACACAAACTGCCAAGGTATGTGCATGTAGGCCAAAGGAGGTTGCCACTACTCACCAGTCATCAGACCTGTTAGAGAGTACCACAACATACTTGCAATGAATCTGACTAGGCACGTTCAGCAGCTAGAAAGACCAATGAAGTACCTTAACAAGAGGATTACTGGCCTCAAATAGTTGCCCCATGCAACAAGAATGAATGTCACCCAAGCTGTACTCTGTTGCATACTGTCTATGCAGGAGATCTCTGCCCAACAGACAGGTCCATGTCATGGTTACACTCAGATCTGTTCTGAGTTACAGCTCAATGGCACTAAATGTACAGAGCCAACGGATATTGGCAACATCCTGGCAGATAGGATCAGTGTTAACTTTACCCCCCTCTCACCCATGAAAGAGCACATGTCTATAATGGAAGACTGCAAAGTTGCTGTCATCATGGCAGTACAGGTAAAAAACACTCTCCGAAGCCAGTATCACAGCAGCCATGGGACTAGATAACTTCCCAGGCTGTGTAATATCTACTTCCCTGAAGTAAACATTAACATGGAAGTTCTTTGGCTACTGAAGTTTCCAGAGGACTGCAAACTAGGAGCCATCATTGTAAACACTAAAAATGTGAACATCCTACAAAAGAGCCTCACTGAGACAGATGGCTGTTGTCCAAGCCATGGCCTGTAGCTCAATGCCAAAAGGTGCATTATCATCACCTTTGTTAAAATCTCTGTAGCCAAGAACTACAACATAGGTAGTAGTATACCTTGCACTGTAAGTGTGACAAGAGACCCTGGGTCACAGATGGGCAGTGGATACAACTGTGATAAGCACATTCCCACAGTAGTCAGGAAACCCTCTTATGTGGCACACCTCATCACAAAATGTGTCTCATGCAGAATAAAAGAGGACATTGTTCCCCTCTACTCACCACTCACTAAAACTATAAAATGGTACAATGCCACTGTTGCTATGTACTTCACAAGACAACTACAGCAACTGGAAAGCCAGCAGCAATACCTCACAAAGAGCATTAGTGGCCTGAAATACATGCCATACACAGACCATTGCAAAATGCTCCATCCGTATTCCCTTGCATATCGCCTACTCAGAAGTGTTCACTGCCTAACATACAAAGCTATGTCAAACATAGCGCTGCTGGATATGATCCACATAAAACGCTCACAATCACTCTGACCTTTGGACCCAAAACCATGAGTGAAATACAAAAGGAAGGGGTGTAGCCATTTACCTTATGGATATCCACACCTTTAGGTTACTGGCACAGCATGAGGCCTTGGAGACCATGCAAGTGCAACTAACATTGGGAAAAGCTGCCCATCAGATTGTAGCCTGCTACAGATCACATACCTTATCTCAGGAACCTCACTCAGTATTCCGGAGAACAATGGCAAATATAAAGGTCCTATCAAACACCATTATATGAGGAGATACAACTACCCAAACATTGAGTGTGTGAATTACTTGTATACAACGTCCTTTGCCCAATGTGTCCTACAGTTATGAAACTGGAACACCCTGGAACAGCTGGTCAGCATGCCCACTACAGGTGACAACATACTGGACATGATCATCACCAACATGGGGTACCAGTGTTCCACAACAGAGATAAACCCCTCACTGGGAATATCAGATCATGAAGTAATCACACTGGATATCCACATCCCGCCCCCACACCCAGTCAATGAAACCACTGTGGAGACATTTGCAAAAGCAAACTGCACACTTCCCAAGACCAAAGTGGAAAGTTCCGAAGACCTTTTGCTATAGGATAATGGTATGCAATCTGCAGAAACATTTACAAGTGCATCCTATGAGCATCTACAGGGATGCATGGAATGAGACATCACAAATAAAACCAAGATGCACTCCTCCAAAAATAGGACAACAAGCAGGTGTTTGTTGTCCATATGTAAGCTTGACAAGAGAAGGAGGAAATGAACACATGATAGAGCCAACTTCACTAAAGGAAAGGTATCACTGATCATTATCAGGAAGAAACAATGATTGCTCATAAAATAATCCAAGGACAGTTTCTAAAGACAAATAGCCAAGGAATGCGAGAATAACAACCACAAAGCCTTCGGTAGCCATACCAGACATGTAGGTGTCAACTTCCAAATATGCTGTCAGCTACTGAAAAAATGAATGAAATACACCAAACCAACTTTCATTGCCCACATCCAGGGGGACAAGTTCAGTGTAAACTCCCCCCCATCACCCCCAAAAGGGCCTGTGTCCATCACAGAAGGATGCAGAGACCCAGACGTCATAGACATGCAGGTAAAGACAGCCCTCACCAAAGCTAAGAACATAGCATCAATGTGACTGTATGTTGTCCCAGGCTGCGTCTTACACTAGGCCCATAAGGAACTACACACTCACCTACATTCACTGTCCAGACTTAACTGTACCACAGGCTATGTACCCAAAGAATGACATACACTAACAGTCATCCAGCTCCACAAAGGGTGTGCCAAAACAGAACCTGGAAACCATTGCCCAACATGTCTACTCAGCCGGGTCTACAGAGCTATTGAGCCAATTGTCATGGAACCCATACACTGAGACATTGGAGATCTCCAGACACTGGACTCTACACAACTTCTACTTGTTAAAGGCAGAGCCTGGCTCCCAAACCTAGTTGAGTTATTTAAAACAGTTACCATGAACATAGATGGAGGTGAAAGTAGTCCACACAGCCCACCTGGACCTCACTAAGGGCTTACTACACCATTCCCCACTCTGTCATCATGGACAAGTGTACCAGCTTGAACATTAACAGCTATGTCACAGGATGGGTGGCCAAGTGGCTCACAGATCAAACACACATGTTCATAGTCACGGGTGCCATGTCCAACTCTAAGCCAGTCACAAATAGCATCACACAGGTCTTTGTCCTGGGACCCCACCTGTTCAGTAGATACTGCTTAGATGTACAGGGAAGCATGGCAGGTGTATGACTGAACAGGTTTGCAGATGAATGGTAACTGTGGTCCATAATCAACTGTACAGCTGACACAGACATCCTCCAGAAGTGTCTTACAGAGACAGATACCTGGTGTCGAAACAATGCCCTCAAGCTGAATGGCAAAGAATGCATAGTCATCCCCTTTGGGTAAAACAAAGTGCACACAAATTACCACATAGGTGGTAATCCAGCATGTACGGAGAAAGTCATTATGGCCCTGGGGACACAGGTAGATAGTAAACTCACCTTTGAGGATCACATGCCCAAAGTGTTTAGACATTCCTTCAATGTAGCCCATCTAATGTCACCTAATGTCACCCACTTCGTATAGTCTGATGATGTCACCAAGCTACAAATATACCTGTGGAAAGGATAATTCCTAGTAATGTGTATAGCACATCATGTTAATGCGTACTCCTATAGTATCATGAAGTAGTTAGGTAGGGGTCTGAATCCTGCACTGGACAACTGTGCGTGTGTGTGTGTGTTTGTGTGTGGTCTCCTTGGGAAGGAGCAACCTTTTAGGAGAGTAGTAAGAGACCTCAAAAGCGGTAAACTAACCTTTGTCAAGTCTGATGATGTCACCATCCTACAAATATACCTGTGGAAAAGAGAACTCCCAGTAATGTGTATAGCGCGTCGTGTTAATGCGTACTCCTGTAGTATCATGAAGTAGTTAGGTAGGGGCTTGAATCCTGCACTGGATAACTGTGTTTGTGTTTGTGTGTGGTCTCCTTGGGAAGGAGCAACATCTTAGGAGAATAGTAAGAGACCTCAAAAGCGGTAAACTAACCTTTGTCAAGTCTGATGATGTCACCATCCTACAAATATACCTGTGGAAAAGAGAACTCCTAGTAATGTGCATAGCGCGTCGTGTTAATGCGTACTCCTCTAGTATCATGAAGTAGTTAGGTAGGGGTTTGAATCCTGCACTTGGTGAGTGTGTGCACTGTATGTTTGTGACACTGTTGGTCAATGTGTTGTGGGTTTTGCTTTTACCACTGTATGACATATCAGTATGCATTGCACATGTGAGCTAGCTGTGTGGCAAATACATATCCATACATGTTACCTCAATGAATGCATGTGTGAGAACCCTGTTTTCTCCAAGAACACAGCTGTCATCCTTGCCAGACTGTGCTACTGCTTCCCAGACCTTAGGTCACATCTGTATGCTTGTGACAAGCCCAGCCACTGCAATGATCTCTGGCCTAGGTCATCTGTGTCACACAAAGTCATTACGGTTCCTATTGGAATGTGTGAGTGAGGGTCTATGGTCAAGGTATATATCAGACCTGTTCAAACGCAGCAAAGTCTGTCAATGATGACTATTCATAACAGGTGTAGAACAACCTATGTGGATATGCATGTAGACCCCTCATTGCTTATGTGATCCACCAAGGGATTCCAAAATACCTTTGGAAATGTGATTAACAAAGGAGAGATGACATAACACTTGGTTGCATGTACACATCGGTACCTGTTATTCATGTTGGTGGCCACGACCTATGTGGTACTGTGGGGATAATGTGTTCTGTAAAGGTGGATGACTATACTTAGGTGGGAAAGTTGTAGTATTGGATATGTCATTTTATACGGAGGCTATGTCCTCCATGTTACAGGACAGGTTCTATGAACCTACTTCCATGGAACAGGTTCACTCTGTAGTCAGATATATTCATGACATGCTTTATGACATTCTTAGAAATAATTTAATAAATAAGGAGTTATATGGATACCTTATGATTTATACACCCACTATACCGATTATACAAGGTCTCCCCAAGGTACACAAAAATATGAAGAACCCACCCATGAGACCCATAGTTTCTGGCCGTGGTTGGGTAACTGAACACCTTTCAGTTTTTGTGGAGAAACATCTGAGATGTGTATTGAATGACAATGTTACAGTCTTGAAGGATTCCAAGCAATTTTGATTGATCTGTATGAATGTATTGGACACCATGATAGAATCTCTAGTTGTACTTTTGTGACTTTTGACATTCAATCCCTATTTACTGTAATACCTAATGATATAGGACTTGATTATGTGTTAAATTATCTGAAAGCACACAGTACTTACACTGCAGTATTGATAGACCTCATAGTTCATTTTCTAGAACTGGTGTTGGAGAACAACTTATTCATGTTCCAAGACCAGATCTATAAACAGCGTGATGGCGTAGCTATGGGCACTCCATGTGCAAATAGCTACGCCAACATGTTCCTTGCATATTGGGAGGAACATGTTTTATTTAAGAATGCACTTTTCTGTGAACATGTGGTGTTCTACAGAAGGTTTGTTGATGACCTTTTTGTTCTTTGGAGTGGAACATCAGAACAGCTGGAATCAATGCTATCCATTATGAATGATTTAACTACATTCCTTACTTTTACCATGGACTATTCCACACATAGAATTGATATTTTAGACCTATATATTGATAGATTAACAGATGATATGATAAATACGGGGGTCTATCGCAAGGCATGTTACTGCAATTCCTTGTTATTAAGGTCTAGTATGCACCCACAATTTGTTTTTAAGAATATAATGAAAGGACAGGCCATTAGAGCCTCAAGATTGAACCCCACTGAACAGGGATTTATCTCAGAATTAGACAATCTGAGAAATAGATTACTGACCTGGGGATACAAGGATAATGAGATTATACCATATATGGAGGAAGCATACATGTCATGCACCACTTCAGGTGCAACATACTTTGGACCCAGGGTCCAAGATCAAACCGTTGGAGATCATATGTTAAATAGATCTATTAAATTTTCTACTCTGTATACTTCTGATCAATATCAGTTAAAGGAAATTATTAGCAAACATTGGGATATTCTCCTGGTTGATGATGACTTGAAACGCATTGTGGGGGAGACACCAAGTTTCCTATTTTGGAATAAGAGCAACCTAAAGCGATTGCTTTGTCACCCCAGACATGATAGGATTATGAAGAACACTGGTCACACTAAACCCTGTGGTCACTGCAACTTCTGTTCATTTACTGATAGCAGTGAGGTGTTTATACACCCGGATTTACACACCATTTTCTCCATCAAGGCAGATGCAGATTGTATGACAACTAATGTGGTGTATTTAGCTACTTGTCAGGCATGCCCGAGTTTCTATGTTGGTAAAACTAACCGTCCGTTAAGGGATAGAATGAGAGAGCATATTTACCACATGAGAAAGGGCACTTTACACAATGCCTTAGCAAAACATATAATCACCAATGACAATGATCATACTTTCTTGTTCCAGGTCTTACAGATAATTGTTGTGAATAAGAGGGGTGGTAATACTATGAATCTTACTGAATCTAAGGAGACTGACTGGATCATTTGTTTGAAAGCTGATAGGGGGCATGGGTTGAATGATAGAGCTTCTATAAAACCTAAGCTGAGACAACACAGGCACATAAAATGAACTATCATTTATTTGTATATGTTCTTGATTATGTATTTTATCAACATTAACTTATCAGAATGTTTATTTATATGTTTTTAGGTCACTATGTAAGTTTTATATATTTTTGTCTTACTTTACATTAACATGTTTATATATGGGAGAGTTCTTTAAATTCTCCAGTATTGCTTTTAATTGTCTAAATTGTTTTAATTGATTAATTGAGCTGCTTATATAAGGGGAGGTTTACTGTGACTTTTATACAAGGATCTGAAGAAGCTGTAATGGTGAAAGCGCTCATCCGTATGTTATAAGTGCACATTCTTGGAATTAAATTTGGAGTTTTGTTCTTACTTCTGCTGTACTCTGCTTTCTTTGTGACTTACATTATGCTTAGTTTGGCTAATAGCTTTACAGCATGGGTTTGACAACAGGCATCTGTCTGTATGATACCCTTGTGGAGGATGTGTGTGTCATCTGGAGAATGCATTATAGACCACAGTAAGCATTACCAGACGTGGACTGACATATCCCTACTGTGATTGCTTGTACCTAAGAGAGCTATATGCCAAACAGGAGTGGTCTCAGTAATGGGTGCAGGTGAATACCAGTGGTTACTGGCATTGTATAGTACCTGAAGGATCCAAATGTTGCTGTGTGCCCTACATCTGTGTGTTGGTTGTCAAGACATCATCTAACGATTGGTTATGGTCAGGCTGTTGAATTGATGTATACTACCAGAATGCAAAACAATGACAGATAGTAACAGTATCACCCACAGCACAGTGTCAAGCCATGTCATACACACATGTGTAGTCAGGTTCCGGAATGTGTGTAGTACAATGCATACTGGTCACCAATAGAAACTATGGAGTGTTACTGTGTAATACAGAGCATGTCACCCTGGTCATGTGTCCACTATGCACGTACATGCAGACAGTGCACCTCCACCATGCTCACAACTGTACACCTGCAAATCTGTGCTACACACATCCCACACATACTGTCCACTCTCTAACACATGCTGCCAATACTGCACACATCACCCAAGTGGCATGTGGCCGGACAATACACAATTGGAACCAACACTGGTGTAAACAACACTACAATGACAATCATAGCTTTAATGCATCATGCCTGCTCAGCTACACCTTCAAGCATATCATTACACCCTACTGCTGACAACATGCTAACATTGCTATACTGTTATATAGACACCCTGTGCATCAGCACCATGGTAGCCTGTTCCTGCATCGATGTTACAGATGACAGGAGGCGGTACAGGTTTCATCATATGCACAGGATGTGTTGTTGGTTTGCCAGAGACCTACAGTGAGCCATCCAATTGGCATGTGTGTGTGTGTGTGTGTGTGTGTGTGTGTGTGTGTGTGTGTGTGTGTGTGTGTGTGTGCGCGCGTGTGTGGGGCAAGAATTCTGGAATGGGCCAATGTTGTTGTAATGTGTGTGGGTATGTGTTAGCCCTAGGTGTCTGGAGTATGTGTGTGTGTCTGCATGCACACAGTTCCACCATGTGGCTGCCATATATGGGTATTTGTGGGACAGCCACAGACTGTACATGCAAGGCTTTACAGATCACCGTCTCTGGCCACGGATATGGTACCTCTGCCTGGCAGGGGTGCTACTGACACTATCAGGTACTAAGCCAGACTGGGTACTATTCCCAGAGGTGGATGGATGTACACTGGACACAGGTCCCTGCTGGGACTGTCCAGAGCCATGTGCACGTGGTCTTCTAGGATGTTCTATGGACAGCCCACCCCCAACATTGCTGGGGCTAGTACTGGCACTACGGGAGTGGTTGTGGCTTGAGGGATGTCTACGGCGACTGCCAGCTGCTGATATTGCTGGCATACGTCCACGTCGACGTCTCAACCATCCTGCACTGTCCTGACACATGGACATGACATTGAATAGGATATCTAATGTCTCTCCCCAATGTCTATTAGTGACCTCAGTGTAATGACGGATGGCACCTGCTAGGTCATGGATACTGTCAATGATGGCTGTGTTATGTGCCCTCTGTGCCCTTAATCCCTGTCTGGTGTACTATTCCATACGTGCCTGTGCCTCCATGACAGCCTGGAACATGCGTGATGTTGTCAAACCTGTGGCAAGTCTGCCAGTGGCATGATGAGCAGCAGTGCTCCTACAAGAACCCCTGGAAATCTGCCTATGTGGTACCCTTCCAGACATCTGGGTATGGCTGCTGTGTTGGGATGCATGTGCCATGGATACCACACTGTCCTGGCCAATGCCAACTGTATGCTGTCCCTCAGCTATGGGCATTGGTGATGGATGTATTGGAAGTATGAGTGTATGCATGGATGGGGTGGACAGCTGTGTACTGTCGATTGGTGGCCCAACAACAGACTCTGGCAAATGCCTGTGCCGCAACACATCTAAATTCGTTATCACTATGTGGCTCAGTGACATCAGTTTCCCTGTTGCAGTGAACCAGCCCTAACACAGCACCTGTGGGAGGAAGACAGGAAACACACTTTATGACCTGTACATGATGTCGGCACACATGCACACATGTACACATGCACACATGAACACATGCACACATGCACACATGCACACATGAACACATGAACACATGCACACATGAACACATGCACACATGAACACATGAATTCATGCACACATGCACACATGAAAACATGCACACATGAACACATGCACACAAATACACTCCTCACTACAGCAGATACCCACACACACCACCAGCAATCCAAAACATACTCAATAGTGGTTGAAGGTGGGTTACAGTATCACAAGGCAAACAGTCATATCACACATGTCAGCATGCAAAAAATTTGTTGTTTAAAACCATGCAGTGCAAGTGTAGACAGCCCTTGTTAATAACAGTATACATGGCTTTGATGCATGTGTGTTGTTGTTCAGTGATTGGCCTCACCCTGGAACTCAATGTGTACATGGACACAACATTGCTGTGCAAGTATTAAAAGGTCTTTAATGTCCTGTGCACCATCACTCACAGGTATACATACCATGGCTGGATGTGTATCTGTGTGTCACATAAATATCCATTTCTGATTACAGTGTCTGTGTCTGTAGCAGATAATTGTGGACACAGGTTTAGCACATGCATGCTATGTATGCACACAGGATGAGTGGTGCATGTATATGTGATGGAATACCATTGCTCAACATGGCTATTGTACAGTGATTATGGTGAGTGTAGGACATATTGTGGACATGCCAGTGCCAGCCATGACATGGCATGCTACAACATGACTGCAACATTAAACATCACACATACCCAATGTGTGTCATGTGACCTATACACTCAACAGCATTACAAGACATATATGTGTCACTTTGTACAAATGGTGATTGCTATGCATATTGTGTATAGGTGCATATGTTTGCACACACACAACATTGAGGTGCATAGCAATGACTGCTATGTGTAGTACTGTGGTCACTATAACTGGATGGGGTGTAGTACCATGAGCCATCATCATCATGCATCATGTGGTCACTCAAGCCTATTAATGTGTGCCAGACTGCCACCTAGCATGCTGTACCAGAACTGCAGTACCATGGCTATATTCACAATTACACAGCCACTTGTTACATGGATTTGTAAGGTGCCCAATAGGGAGCATTGCCTAACATGAATGTGTTATGTGTTGAAGAGTGTTGCACAGCACCATGATATGCCTCTACCCCTCAGGTATATTATGTGTGCTGTGTGGATGACATGTGGGATACTGAAGTGTGACCTTACAGCGGGTGTCTGGATATGCCATGTGTAGCATGTTAAGGTGTACTGCGTATGATAAAGTTGTGTATGTTGTGTACATGTGTATCAACTATGCCTATCCAATGTCCAGTACGGTGTTGCCACAATTGTGTGTGATGCTCTGTGTATTGCATGTGATTGAGGCAGCTACTGACATTACTGAGATGTGCATAGTCTCACAGCAAACATGCACAGCATGCATTATGCGTAGGTGTGTTACGTGTACATGGCCTACACCTCACCAATGACATGCACATTTCATTAGCAATATTACATTTATAGGTTCATAGGTTCATAGGTTCATAGGTTCATACTAGGCTATCTGCCCTAGGGCATTTATAAGCCTAGCCAGAGTGTGTATGGCTTTTGCCACCCATTTTAAATTAATTTTGCTATGCCCTTTTTCGAGGTTAGTATACTGTGCCTCTGTCTAACAGTGACACAGAAGTGATACCCGGGGTAAACCTACGATCTCCCATCCACTCATCAAGATTCCTCTTGAAGAGAGTCAATGAGGGGCTCTGCCTAACCTGGACTGGGATTTTATTCCAGAGTGAAGGGAGCCTCTGGGTTATGAATCTGTCCCTCCAGCATGTCCTATTTATTTCAGTGCTGAGGTTTAAGTCCCCGTGGCTCGATGGGATTTGGATTTTCTGAGGTGCAGCATGTCCATTAATTCCGGGTTGGACATGGCTTTATACGTCAGGCACAGATCGCCTCTGAGCAGGCGGTATGCCACTGAGTAGAGCTGGAGTTTCTTTAACTGGGCAGCATATGGCATCTGTTTGAGCCCCTTGATCCTCTTAGTGAGGTACTTTTGGGGTCTTTCCAGTTGCTGCAGGTGTCTGGTAAGGTACATCCCAAAAGGGGCATTGTACTCAATTATGGGCCTGATGAGGGATGAGTAAAGAGGCACAATGACCTCCCCTGATCTAGATGTGAATCCCTTCATGATTAGGTGGGCTATATAAAATGTTTTTCTAACCACTTTGGCCACATGGTTGTCAAATGAGAGATTGCTATCAACTTGAGTCCCCAGGTCCCTAATTACTTCTTCTGTACTTAATGGATTACCACCTATGTGGTAATTTGTGGGCACTTTGTTTTTGCCAAAGGGGATGACTATGCACTTATTGGCGTTTAGCTTGAGGCCATGGCTCTGGCACCAGTTGTCTGTTTCTATGAGGCCCTTTTGGAGGATGCTTGTGTCGGCTGGAGAGTCTATTATGGCGCCCAGTTTGCAGTCATCTGCGAACTTGGTCAGCCACAGTCCTTCCATGTTGGCCTGTACCTCTGAGAAATATATACCGAACAAGAGAGGTCCCAAGACTGAGCCTTGTGGGATGCCACTTGTAACTGGTTTGGAGTCTGACATGGCTCAAGCTATTCTAACCATGTGGATTCTGTCCTTGAGCCAGTTTGCAACCCATCTAGTGACATAGGGGTTTATATTTAAGCTGGTGAGCTTATCTATAATGCCCGAGTAGGGTATTGTATCGAAGGCTTTTGTGAGGTCCAGGTAGGCTGTGTGGACCACCTTCCCCTTGTCAATGGCCTTGGTGACTGTTTCAAAGAAATCGACCAGGTTTAAGAGGCAGGATCTGCCCTTAACAAAGCCAAACTGGGTAGGATCCAGTGTCTGTAGGTCCCCAATATCTTTATTTATAAGGTCCATGATGATCCTTTCCATAGCTTTGCAGACCAAGCTAGTGAGACTTATGGGGCGATAGCTTTCAGGATCCGTTGAGGCACCACCTTTGTGGAGAGGGACCACTGTTGCTGTACACCACTCTTTGGGTACATATCCTGTAGTAAGGCTGAGATTGAACAGTAGTTTTAGGTTTGGGTTTAGCTCTTCTTGGAGTTCATGTAGGATGCAGCCTGGGACACCGTCTGGTTCCATTGATGCTGTGTTTCTTGCTTTGGAGAGGGCAGCTCTTACCTGAGCATCTGAGATGTCGGGGGGCAGCACTCTGCTGGGATAGATATTAGCCCTTTTGGTGGGGGGGGGGGGTTTGATGTTTGCGCTGAACCTGTCAGCTAGGATGTTGGCAATGTCTGTGGGTTCGGTGTATTTTTTGTCATTTTGGACTAATTCTGAGCATATCTGGGAATTCCCACCCAGGTTCCTAACATAAATAAAGAAAGCCTTGTGATTATCCTTAGTGTCCTGTGCAATTTTTCTCTCGAAGCTGGCCTTAGACGATTTTATGAGTGCCCGTAGTTTTTTGCTAATACTGATCAGAGATGCCTTCCCTTTTTGGGATTTTGCTCTGTCATGTAGTAGCTTCCTCCTTCTTTTGTATAGTTTGTTTATGGCTGGGGTCCACCAGACAGGATGTCTGCCTTTGGAGGATTGGGTCTTGGTTTTATTTGGGATTGCATGATCCATGCATTCCTGAAGGTGTTCATAGAATGCGTTTATAAAGGATTTTGTGGTCTGGGCAGTATTATCCACAGGCCCGGGGGCTTTGAAGGATTCCACCTCGGTTTTGAGGAGTGTGAAATTTGCTTTAGAGAAGTTTTTCACTCTGGTTTTCTGGGCATGGGGTGGGGTCAGGATGTGAATATCCAGTGAGATTAGTTTATGGTCTGATCTTACCAGTGAGGGATACACTTCTGGTCTGGAGCATAGAGTCCCCATGTTGGTGATGATCAGGTCCAGTATGTTTTCCCCTCTTGTGGGAGTGGTAACAAGTTGTTCCATAGCATTTGAGTTTATAAATTCTAGGAACCTTTGGGCTAGGGTGTTGGAGCTAGAGTAATGCTCCCAGTCTATGGTTGGGTAGTTGAAGTCACCCAATATAATGGTGTTTGGAGAGACCTTCATATTTTCCAGTGTTCTCAGGAAGGCCGAGTGGGGTTCCTGGGTTTGGAAGGGTGATCTGTAGCAGGCTATAAACTGGAAGGCAGTTTTACCCACTGTTAGTTGCACATGGATAGTCTCTGATGCTTTGTGCTGTGCCACCAACCTGGAGGTGTGGGTATCTTTGACGAATATTGATACTCCCCCTCCTTTTGTGGTTCGGTCCAAGTTTTGGGGCTGAAAAGCATGGTATGAGGTATAACCTGGTAGTGCTGGGGTGCTCTCGAGAGCCTTGAACCAGGTTTCTTTTACTGCACAGATATCGATGTTCTCCATGCTAAGGAGAGTTTCGAGTGCGTGCTTCTTGAGGTTTAGACTTCTGGCGTTGAGTAGCATTACTCTTAGTTTCTTATCCCTTGTGATACCTATAGAGGTGGGTTTATCTTTTGAGCCTTGCCTAAAAAAGGCACTATGGGGGTAGCAAGAGCCTTTGTCAATATCCGAAAGCCCAGGGGTGACAGGTGCAAGCCATCCCTAGCGAAGCATCGTGGCTTGTCGAGCATGTCATCCCAGGCTGACAGGCATTGGATCCCCTTTGAATGACACCAATACTTAAGCCAATTGTTGAAATTGAAAAGCTTGTCTTCATACTGTGGCATCATTCTTGGTGAGGGTAAGATGCTACTCAAGGTCAGGGTCATACCGGCCTGGGCTACATGCTCAGAGAGCTCCTCTATGTCTCTTTTCATGTAGTCCAGGGAGGTACGTCTCAGGTCATTCACACCAGCATGGACAATGACTGAGTCATATTTGTACTTGCCTTGGAGTGAGCTGAGTGCTTGTGTTATGTGGCGGATCCTAGCGCCCGATAGGCAGCTCACCATGACCTTCTCCTTGTTCAGCCTGGTGAGCGGGATGTCAGTGTGCCTGATGATAGAGTCACCTATTACAAGTGTATCAGGTGTGTTGTTTAGCCTTAAGGGCTGTGACTGTTCGGCACACTGGCTTTGTGAGCTATGTGTTGCACGTGTTTTGTTTTGGGGTAGCTGTTGCTTGGGTGTCTGCTTTGGAGGTCTCTGCTGCTTAGGCAGATTTTTATTTAGAGCCTCCAAGTATGTTTTTGTGTGTTTATGTGTTTGGTTTGCTGTCGTGGTGGGTCTTTGTGAGACTGGAATTGTAGTGAGTGTGGTTTCCTTCTCCTCCTGACTGGTTACGCCAGTACTGAGTTGAGAGAGCTTAGCCTCCAGTTTGGCTATATATATATAACACACATATATGTATAACACACTCACCAGCATCGACCGGCTGCCTTGCTGTCACACCAGAGGGACCTACAAGAATATGAGACAGTTTGTCAGTGGCCACAACTGTGACATTGCTACTGTGAGTTTGCTAAACTACAGTAGTACAACAGTCGACAGTCACAGGCTTACAGATTATATTCCAAATATCAGTACTACACATCTCACATATGCATAATCTACCAATACAGGTAACAATAGTCTACAGATAGGGCATGTTACCTGCACGGTCTATGACAACATGCTGGTTGGCTCCGGCCTCCATGATGACACATGTATGTTGCTGTTCCTGTTGTTGGCCAGGAGCCACCATGCTTATGAGAAGCTCCTCCACTCTGGTGAGGGAAGGATGAATGGCTACCCCACCACCTGTGGCAAGCTGTTGTCAATGGATATCAGGCGCACGCCACTGGACATGTCTAATTAAATCACTGCAGTGATGGCGTACCTGCTCATATGTCTGGTTATGCATGCCTATGTCATTTACCCCACGAACAAGATCTTGCCACAGTGCAGTCCGCTCATGCTGGTCCTGGCTGGTTCTAGAGAACAGCAAGGTGTTGTGCTGCACCAGGCTGCTGTGTATTTCCTGTTCCTCTGCAGCTGTATAACACAGGTTGCGTTGGTGGGCCATGCCCCTGGAAGACAATTAAACAATATGTGTGAGCAAATCATGTGGCACACTTATTTATTTATTTATTTTACATTTGTTGACCGGGATAAATCCGACTGGATATATGTCCATTTTCAGCGGAGGCCCGGGGAGAAAAGCTCCACATGTAGAGTACAATTACATAAAGTTAAGAAGGTACATGTTAATACATTGTTGTAGTAAAAACAAGATAGAGAAAAATGAACATGTCATATAAGTGATTAATATAAAATTTCTCTGATGTATACTTTAATAGACAAGACAACAATGTGAAACAGATGGAGACAGACAAAAGTTTAAATATACGTATCCTAGGAAGTCATACCTTTAAAAGGAGAGATAAGAGTGATAGGTAGAATAGAGAAGAAAGGAATCACTTAACATTCTAAAGTACAGATATCAATTAACTGCCATATATAGCATCCGATTGGCTGTCAGAGGATACACATGTTCAATACCACATATTAGTGCTCAGGCCACAACTGGCTGACAGTGCCTGGCACGATCTATATATCAAACCATGTTCTGCACAGCAGCAAAAAGAAGCCAGTATGTAAGAATATACACCAGTACATGGCACACTGTATGTGACACAATGTACCACCTAGCCACAGGAGGTATATATATCAAGCTAATGCATAAAGAAAGATGTCATCCATTGCAATGAATGTAAAGTACAGTTACAGTATTACCAGTATACCATCCTAGTCATTGATGCCATACCCCTGGCTAACATATGTGCACAGTTGTTAATATAGGTGGCATACTGCTATACTAGACTATACATGATGCTAGATACACACGTATACCCTGTAACACATATATGATTGAGGGCATGGTACAGGCATAATTACACACACATCAGACATACATACAACACGCAAATGTATGCCAACCCAGATGAGCTTTACTTGTGCACCATACAGTACTGTGTGTCACTACTTACAAAACGTTATGCCTGAGGTATGTAATCTTTGAGGACTGCAGGGAACACACAAAACAGTGTTTCCAAGCAATGTGAATATACACCATACTGTACTGTTCAGGCCTACAGTTTCATGTAGTACTACAGTTCATACGGGAGTTGGATTCACCAGCAGTACCACTCACTAAGCATACATGTATTGTTTTAGCCTACAATGGGACACCACAGTCGACAACAAGGGACTACGTCACACCGTATGCCATACTACTTTTTCTGCCTAGCAATAGCATACACATCCTTTGCTGGGATCACAGCTAGGACACAATCTACCAAGACAGAAACAGTTTCACACTAAGCTATCACACCTTTACAGACCTTGCACACATTCATCAACACATTCACCATCACACTCAGTCAACCTCGCATAGCAATTATTGCACTAAGTACATGTGTGTGTGCATTGTGTCATAGGTAGGTAATACGCTATTGGCCCTAGGGCCTACAGCAGCCTAGCCATACGCTACCCTGGCCTTTGACACACATGTAATTTAATTTCACTTGCCCCTGTCAACCAGAGCCACAGAGGTGATTCCCGGGGTGTATTTCCTATCTCCCAACCAATCATCAGGAGTATTTATGACAACTGCTAATGAGGAGCTTTGTTTGCTATTGATAGGTGGTTTGTTCCAGAATATGGCATGTCTCTGAGATAGGAATCTATCCCTCCAGCATGTGCTGTTTAGTGAGCTGACAAGGTTTAGGGCCCTAGAGTGTGTATCTCTGAGGGATTGTAATATGTTTATGTGGAGGATGTCCAACAGCTATGGGTGTGACATAGCTCTGTATGTTAGGCAGAGGTCACCTCTGGGTAGGCAGTATGCAACACATTCTAGCTGTGGTTTTGTGAGTCGGTCTGCATAGGGCATCTGTTTGAGGCTGGTATTACTCTTTGTGAGGTATGTCTGTGGCCTTTCCAGTTGCTGTAGTTGTCATGTGAGGTACATACCACATGGGGCATTGTACTCTATAATGGGTTTTAAGTGTGATGAGTAGAGGGGAACAATGACCTATATTTCCCTAGATGACACACTTTTGTGATGACGTGTACCACGTAGACAGAGTACATGACTAGTGTGGCACTGTGATTATCAAAGGGGAGGCTACTGTCCACCTGTGTCCCATGTTCCCTTATCACACCTTTGGTGTTAGGTAGACTACCACCTATGTGGTAGTTAATGGGTACAGTGTTTTGGCAAGAAGGGATGGTACTGCAGTGTCAACACTGAGCTTCAGTCCATGCCTTGGTCACCAGGCACCTGTCGCAGTAAGTATGACCCCGTCTCTCTCTCTCTCTCTCTCTATATATATATATATATATATATATATATATATATATATATATATATTTATACACACATACATATACACATACATATGAACATCCATTGCTGTACATATAGATGTACATATACGCATATATACAGTCCACTTTTCTTGGTGGGAATATCAATTATGCGACAGTTGTGAGATATACAGTTATGTAATAATATTGCACAGTGTTGTGCAGAATGCATTGAAGGTGTCCTCAGCCCATGTAGCTTTAGCAGGCCTCACTGGCTGCAGCACTGCAACACTGACAACTCATACCCACAGTGTTTAACCACCACATGTCAGATACCAGCACTAAATGCTGTTTTCTTTGCCACACACTACAACCTACATAGAAATATGCACATAACAACCTTCAACAATATATATATATATATATATATATATATATATATATATCTATATATATATATATATATATATATATATATATATATATATATACACCCTTCACAAACAGTTGCAGTATGTCCCTTGCCCTATGCACATGTACAGATACATATAGATACGTAATGCTGCCACATATGGGTGATTCACAGTATGTAGAGTACTCTTCAAAAACATCTACTCCATGCCAGCAAATACATATGTGTTACATACCTTTCCTTTGTATTTCTCTGTTCTGTCTGTTTTTAAAGGAAATCATTTTTTGGGGGGGTTTTCTCTGTTGATGTTGCTCTTTCTTTTTCTGTGTCTGTCTGTTTCTGTCTCTTTGTCTTCGTCTGTGTCTCTGTCTCTCTCTCGCTCTCGCTCTCTCCCTGTTGCTGCAATGATATTATTGCATGTATGTACAGCAAGTACAGCCTGCTTTTCTAGGTATCTGCACATGTGCATGTGATGGCCTCTGCACCAATTGGTGGCCACCATTTGGTAATTGCATGCAGCCTGCTGTGTGGTAATTGCAGTACTCACTGTCATAGCAGCCCACTGCTATAAAATGCTAAGTTAGGTAGGCGTAGCCCTTTCAGCTTTCCAAGGTGGGGCCCATGCTTGTTTGCTGTGGACACTGTTGTGTCAGTCAGAAGGTTGGTATACTTCTTATATCTGAAGCTAGGGTTGTAGCCAGTGATTTGCATTTTGTACTCAAACCTGACTGTTGCTGCTTCTAGTACACACTTGTCAGTGTAGAATATTACTCACCCCTCCAAATGCTAACACAAGATACATGGGGGTATGTACTTTCTTTTCTAATTAGACAATTAACTTCCATACAAAAGTAGTTATTGCAATGTATTCTTCTGGCACATGAACTGTTTGTGAACTACTATACTGTAAATATTAATTTACTCACTTCTGAACAGTTTGTGTATTTTTTTGTGTTGACATTAGCACAGGCTGCTCAAGACAACTGGACAAATTTCAGTGCTGAGTATGCCTACCTACATCCTTGGTAGAGCCTGAATACACAGGTATATTGTTCTTTTGGGTAGGGGTGCAGAAGTACAGAGAGCATTATTTATTATTTTGTGATGTTTATCTTGCTGAACATACAGGGTTGCTGTGTACCTGTTAGTATATCAAGGCAGGTAGTCTGTCTGCGTAGCTCCCACCTGTGGACATATACAGATGGCAGCCAGAGGTTAGCCTATTATTCTTTTGTCTGTGCACCACACCGGTCTTTTCAGCACTGCAACATTGGCATTGTCACAGTTGGTTGCTACCAGTACATGGCTACATCCTTTGATATTTCAGTGTTGTACTCCTACATAAGGGTATGATTGTGGGACTCCTTCCAAAGCTATTTGCAGAGTGTGTAACAGCAGAAAAGCTGATATGCCTGTGTGTTTCTGCCTCTGCCAGGCCTCTGATACACTCAGGTATATATTTGAACAGCCTCAGGGAAAGGTACATATAAATGAGGTACACCTGTAATATATTACAGACATTAAGTTGAGACTGTGAGAGAATCACAGCATATGTATTAATACACCTTTTCTGACGTGCAGGCAATGTCTACTCTTACTTATTCACATTATTCATTAAGTGTAATTCCCCACTTTTCTGCCTAACGGCAGTACTTTTCAGAGGGATTCAGAGGGACACAGCTAACATTTGTATATGAATCAGGGACATCCCTGACAAGCAGTTGCAGTTGAGAAGTATGGCCTCTGCCCTATTCAAATATGCCAGTGTTTATCCTGCTCTGATACTGTGTGGGGTTTGTAAAGTGCTACTGTAACATTGTTTCCTGCTAGAATGACTGGTTCTCTTTTCACAGTCATGTCATGCAATTCCACAACAACTGCTGGTAAAGATCCACAGAACAAGATTTGTGTTATGGCATTCCTTTTTTACTTTACATTCACTCATTGTAATGCATGATATATTTATTACAGCACCAACTTGTTGCATGTCTATTGTGGCTTAGTGGTACTTCATGTAGTGTAGTGTGCCCAAGGTCTGAGGTTCGAGACTGACAGAGGTGTTTTATTTTGCTGCTCAGCAGAAAAAGGGCCCTGCCAAGCCACTTTTAAGCAGCTGTAAGTGGGTTTGTGTGGGTTTGCACGATGCTTAGCAATACTTAGCTAAGCGCACACAAGCACACACTTGTGCAAACCCGCTAAGTACTGCTTAAAAGTGCTTACTCCCACTAATCACTGTGCTAATTTCTTTGAAAGAAAAGAAAATGGGGAGATAGGAAAGTGGTGAAAAAGGGGGCACAAACAGGGAAAGACAGTAGGGAAACCAGCTCGGGATGTGCAGGACGGGTGTAGGGAAGGTCCATAGCTGCCCATTTCTTTACCAGCAACAGCTGTGCATATGTTAGAAATTTGGAGTGAAATTTGAAACTTTCCACCCCTGAGAGAGGGGTTAGGACAACAAAGTATGTTGTACTGCCAATTATAATTATCAGTTTACATGTCCAGCGGGTATGTGTGCGAAATAGGCAGCTATGTATGGGGCGTGATTTTTTTGCAGGAGCAGATTGCCCATTTTTTATTTTTTTTCAGGTGAGAGTGGAATGTGAGGTAGGGGAAGTAGGTATGTTGTGGGAGTTAGGTTGGGGAGGTAAACAGACAAGACAAACAAGACGCATACATGGGCGGAATATGACACATGGGGTGGGTGAACACAATTGACGGGAAGGATGTTTGGAAATCGCAAGCCCATGAGCCCACAGATGGTAACAGTGGAACTGAGATCCCCACCCATGGGCAGTCACCACTGCACCTTTACTGCCCAGAGGGAGGCTGTGCTTGGGGACTGCGTAGGAGGGGCAGGCTCACCCATGAGTCACGCCACTCTTGCCTCGAGCTGGCGTAGGGGATCAGCGACTGAATGCTCGATCTCCCTACGCACCACAGCCTGGACCCTTCAGAGGGTGACAGGTGGCCCTCCTCTGCCCACGCTTGCACGGGGGGCAAGCCCCATCCCCTGCAGTGCTTTGACCCGAAGGTGGCACAGGACCAACGGAGGAGGGGGGCCCGGGCTGGGCACCGGACCTGCTGGTGCCAGGTGCAATCGCCAGCTGAGGAGGGACAGGTGGGTCCACTGGGACCGGCCTTCCCATACGTTCTGTGTTTAGGAGTATTTAATGACAACATAGACAACAGCATTCCAAATTAGTTTCAACAGTATGCAGTAATATTCCCATTAACCCAACACACCAGGGTTCCAACAGTTGAACAGCAAGCATAACACATGCATATATTGAATGACAGTGGACATTCCAACAGCATGCAGGAATGATTGTTGGCAACAGGCCACCAAGATAGTGGTGTTTGAACAGGGCACATGCATCAAAGTAAATGCAGATATTTATAGAACAATAGGACATATGTCCCAACAAATGTTTTGAGATTACACATATCCATTGAGGTGTGGAACTGCATTGTTTATGCACATACAGTAGGGTGTAAAAAGATACCTCCATTAACATCATATATGTACTTATAGTTTACACTACATTCCTATTGACTGCAGGTGTATATCCCCTACATGTATTATTACACTAGGCAACGTGCATTAAGTTGTGCAATGGGTTTGGCTAGTTCATTATATACCTGACCTATATCTGACATACTAACTGTCCAGGATGCAGATGTTACTGCTACATATTTATTTATTTTATTTATATTTATATATCTACATATCTGGATGTGTTCACATAACATTTTTAGTTATATTTCTACAGCCCCCTACATTTCTAGCAGCACACTCACATTTCTGGGGAACACATTAACAAGCTACTCGTGTGCCAGATTTACCTATCCATGCCAGCCATTAACCAACTGTTGAGGACTGTATATATGCTTCACAGCTACTGGCATTCCCTTCATCTACTTTATATGGGACTGCCCAACTGTGGGTTGACAGCACTTAATACAACAGTACTATTTATATAATGCAAGAGTACAACAACATTTCAAAGTAGGTGACACGGACACACTCCAGGTATTATACCTTTATTAATTACATTTCACACTTTTCTAGAGGCTGTCTCATTTATTCAATATTACAGTGCATGCAGAAGACTTATTCAAGATGTATTATACCTTTATTAATAGGTTACAACACTCTTTTTCAGGCTTGCTCACTTATTTTATATACCAGTACATGCAGAGATATTATTCAGGACTTATTTTACCTTTATTAATGGGTTACAACACTCTTATTCTGAATCTCTCACTTACTTTATATAACAGTACATGCAGAGAAATTATTCAGTGCATTTTATGGCTTTATTATTGGGCTACAACACTTTTTTTCAGCCTCTCTCACTTATTTTATATAACAATACATGCAGAATAATTACTAACCTGCCTGGTGGCACAGCCTTAGCAGCCTATCTGCATAGGCTTGCTGATTCACAGCATGGACACCTGCAGCTGTGAAGTAAATGAAGGGATATTGAGACATACCTATCCATTATATAGACTACAATAGCATTTCTTACATACTTCATTCCATGGCTACCTACTCGATAGTGGGGCATCTTGCATGTCACGGGCCTCCTGTATCCATCAGTTCAGTAGGTCCTGCTTCCGTCTCTTCAGGTCTTCATGGTGGTGATGGACCTGCTCACCAGTCTGAGGGATGTCTGTGGCACTGGTGAGATCATGAGCTAAATGGTTCCAAGCCTCCGCTTTGTACTCCGTCCCTTGAAACTGGCCCTGCAGGAGTCTTGACTCATGATGGTGGACAAGGAGCCAAACCATGTATTTTGACTCCTCGATGCCCCACCGTTGTGCTCGAAAGCGAGTACCCTCTCCAGCACTGGCCATTCTGACTGCAGATGGGAGCTACAATCAGTTATGGCGAGTATTCCCTCCTATGGAGCTTAAATATGCCTCATTTCCCGCACTTATTTGTGATTGGTCATTTTTGAAAATTCTCAGCTAACAGCAAACCTGCTTAGCAATGGTTAAACTTCCATTTATAAGTATATGTATGTTAACAGCGCATGTTTATGCTAAGCTGTCATGGCTTAGTGGTTGCACAGTATCCCTGGTTTGAGCCTTGTCATTGCTTTTTATTTTACTACTGTCCAGACAGGCTAGGGGGTGTGACTGTGTTTAGGCGACTTTGCTCAGTGTTGCTCTACGTTGCTCCACGTTGCCCAACGGTGCACTGGTTAGCGTGGTGCCCAGCTCCACGCAAACCTATTGCACTAGGTAAAGCACTGCTTAGCTATGGGCAACTATATTGCACTAGGTAAAGTGCTGCTTAGCTATGGGCAACTATATTGCGCTAGGTAAAGCGCTGCTTAGCTATGGGCAACTATATTGCGCTGGGTATAATGCTGCTTAGCTATGGGCAACTATATTGCACTGGGTACAACGCTGCTTAGCTATGGGCAATTATATGTCAATATCCTTAATGATGCTCACCTTCTTATATTTATATATATACATTTTGTTCACTAATACATAGGCCATTTCAATGCTTTTTACTAAAATTTCATTCATATATGTCAGGAATTATTGTATATACTAATTTAAAACATAAAATAGAAAGGGGAGTGGTGGGAATAGAACCGGGAATGCCTCCTCTTTGTGTGAAGGCTCTACCACTATGCTATTGCTATTTGGCTTAATTTGCATAAACATTTCGTATTATGCTCTTTGATGTCGAAATTGCTAACTGCAGCTAAGCAATGGGCACACACGTGCAAACACACGCAAATACGGGCAGCTATAGCGGGAATTATAAAAAAAAAAATAGTTTACATTTTACAATTACAAAGGGGTTTAGTATGTGGGGATGTGTAGTGTTTGCTATGTGTACATTTCAGTGGACTTGCTCATTGCACTTGCCATTTTCATATTTATATAGTTGCAGGGGCGTGGATATTTGGACAGCTCGGAAGTCCGACACGCCCCCTGCTGTCTTACACACTCCGTGTTAGCCTTCCAGTTGAGTCAGCGCACCCTCATGAATATGCATGGGGTGCTGACATCATAGTCTTAGACGGCAGTCTCCGAGAAAGACTTGGTTAGTCTTACAAGGAGGATTACTGAATCCCCCCTCTGTCTTACCAATATAACATGCTTGGCAAACCTGACATATACCTAAATAGACCAAGCCACTGGAATCACAGTTACTATACTCCTTACTCATAATAGTTATGTTTCTACTTTCCAAAAATATACTTTCCTTATTTATTATATGGCTACATTGGGAGCAGTGGTCACACTTGAAAGTTCCCTTCCTTTTCTTTGTTGCACTATTCTGTCTAATTTCTTTCTTTAATACATTTTTCAAACTCAATGAATTTCTAAAAAAAACACTTTTAATTCTCTCTTAGGTATTTTTTAAGATCTGTAAGTGCAACAAATCTATTCCACTCAGTGTTTAATATAGACCTGACCAAACTGGAGCTTCCATTATACTCTATTACTAAGGCATTTCCATATATATCTTGTGTAACTTGGTTCCCATTCTCTTGGTTGCCAAGACTAATACCCAAAATAGGTCTAACTTTATTCTGCCTTCTTTCACATACCTCTTTTTCTACCTGGTCTATCAACCAAGTTGGACATTCCCTAGCTGTAAAGAACTGTCTTAGTAAACCCATTTCTTTGGAAAACTTCTCATTATTCAACGTCATCCTGCTTGACTTAATGTACTGCCCTTTGACAATATTTTTCTTGTAATGAGTGGAGTGTGAACTATTATAGTGTAAATATGAGTTTTAATATGTACTCTTTCTAAAAACCTTGGACTTGAAGTCATTATTATCTTTATATATCTCAATATCCAGGTATTGTTGTTTCTCTTGACTAATACCATATGTAAATTCTAAAAAAAATCAGTGGTATTGTTTAAAAATGCAATAAAATCATTAATAATTTCCACAGGCCCAGTCCATAAAATACATAGGCCATCTAAAAATCTTTTATATAAAATCCAGTTATCACTGTATATGGAATTTAGTACTGCTTTCTCGTCCCACTTTGCTAATACTATGTTTCGGTATGTAGGGGCACACACTGCCCCCATTGCCGCACCTTTTATCTGGTGGAACAATTCTCCTTTAAAATAAATAAAACTGTACTTCAAAACTAGGTCAATTAATTGTATAACAACAGTGCATTCATCATGTGTAAGTGAGACATGCTCATATATAATTTCTTCTAACAATAGGAGGCCTTCTTGATGGGGAGTGCATGAAGACAGATCAACAACATTTATTGTAAGAAAGGAAATATTTTCACAAAACAATTTCTTTGTAAGGCATCTTAAGAAATCCCAAGAATCCTTTCCTTTTCACCCACAATGTTTTCATTTTACTATCCATATACTTAGCTAACGGTAATGTCTTCGATCACTCTTCTGACACAATGGGTCTAAGTGGTGGATCACTCCAATTTTTATGTATTTTAGGGATCCCAAACATTGCGGGGATTCCTGGTTTCTCTGCTTTTAGAAATTTAAAGTTTTTGCATCTATCAGCTCTTCTAATAAAAGATCTTCTAGTGCCATGTCAATTCTCCTGTAGGCAATGTTAATTTCGTTTCTAGACACCACTGAATATCTTGAAGAGTCTCTTAAGATGTCATTCATTTTCCCTTCGTAGGTTAAACAGTTTATTAAAACTATACTACCCCCCCTTGTCGGGTTTCATTACCCTTAAGTTATTGTCCTGCCTCAATTCATTTAAAATGTTTCTCTCATTTTCTTGTAAGTTAGCTTTGTATTTTACTTTGTAGAATTTTTTTTCTAACCTCACTTTCCACAATACTTTCAAAGTTTTTAATTTGGGGGTGTAAGGTTGGATTAAAAATACTTTTTCTCATTAACCTGCCCGCCTCTGGACACCTGTTCTCACTAAAAATGAGTTCAAAATTAATTTTCCTAGTAAACATTTTTATGTCCAGTATGGTTTTTGTCAAATCACCCTTCCTAGAGGGTATTTATTTCAACCTCTTAGAAAGGAGGTTGAAGTGTTCTTTCTCTAATGTAACATGGCAGAAGTTGTATATACTAAAGTCTCCTTTTGTAAACCTATATGGGTTTGTGGCATCTTGTTTGATAATTTCATTATCCAAATTGGGGTGGCTGATACATACATTGTTCAGTATCTCATCCTCCCCCTTCCTCTTCCCCCCCAAACATTTTGATGCTGCTGATAGTTTTGATCATTCCTATTTTTTATTCTTTCTGATCTTCTTGGTAGGGGAGGGTTATTCCGTTCACCAAAATCATCTAAGTTCCCCATCTGTTGGACCATAGGCAATTCACTACTTTCATCACCCATGTTATTTTTTTTCCCAGAACCTCACTCTATTTTTAGGTTCAGAGTAGCTTGTATTGTTAGCATATTCTTTAATGTCTCTCTCCAGTTTTTTTTTATTTTCCTTGTAATCACTTCATTACAGTGGGCTTCTATGTCCCTTTTAATTTCATCATATTTAATTCTTTCTGCTGGAATTGAGTGCATTAAATCATTTATAACATAGACATTTAAGACATCAATTTATTTCACCAAGTCACCTTTAAGTCTCTCATTTTTATTTATCATACTTTTTAAAATGTCTAGTTCACATTTTCTAAATTTTCAACCAATTCCTTGTGAAATGTACTTCTTGGCTTAACATTATTTGGTTATTTATAAACCCTAAGCCCTTTAGGGACAATCCCCTTTGAAATACATTATTTTAAATAAGAATTTTCAACATCTAGAGTCTTTAATTTGTCAATAAATCTATATAATTTGTTAACATTATTCTGATGACATACACACACAGAGATATGTACAGTAAGCTACATATGTAGAAGATGCACACAGTATGGAACAGCCACTATGCCTACAGTTAACACCTTAACAAATGGACACTATATGGGTCACCCATACAAATGGCAATCAGTGCCTGCAACATATACCCACAGAGAAGTCATAGGATAAAACACCACACACAGGTTTGCAGAAATGGAAAGCCTTTATTTGTGTACAATTACAGTTTTATATGTCATGTAATATAGGTGTTCAGACGCTGACATCCATATAAACAGAGTAATGCAACTGTGAAACAGTTATACTAATACAGTAGTCTGGAAAGGTTCACAGCTGTTGCTGTCCAGGCCAAGCCCTTCAAATTGTACAATAGTAAAGACAGACTGGGCCACACGATACCAAACAATCAACAGTAAGTAATATAGGTGTATAGTTCAGCAGCCTCTATCTAAACTCTGTACAAAATCACTAGGTGGAAAAGACTTCAGTTGACCAAATGAGATGTAACTGTTACATAACAAGGCATAACTGACAACATCACAAGCACACTGACAAACAGAATAGTCTGTATGGCAGGAGACAGAAGGCAGTAGGCCTGCATTAACCCAACTTATGTAAGTAAGGTAAATAAAGGTGAACTGTATAGTACTGTACATCCAGATACCTTAAGGCAGCTCACCCCGATACCCCCACATTTTGTAACAGCCTAGGTTATTTTTGGTGCACCCTCATAGACTCAATAATACAGGGCCATATACCACTGTTACATACACTGGCCTCTGCAGTGCATAAGGGCGCACATGTTTTGTGTAAGTGAAGCCCACACATATATGGCCCCAGTGTATGTGTGAAGGATACAACAGCAGTGGACTGATGGCAGCAATGGCAGCATGATATACTCACAGCCCACTACGGAACAACCCCTGACAGCATGTCATATGTGCAAAGCCTGGTATGTAGGTGGAGGACAGAGGCTAGAACACAGGCCCATATGTGGAAAACTATTGCCATACACTAAGCAAGTCGCTGGTGTTACAGGATAGTCTGCAACATACCCTTAATCAGGGAATTGAGGTTAGAAACATAAATGGATGTAGCCATGTACTGATAGCACTCAACACACACACTGCCAGTGAAATATCTGACACAGGATCTGTGTTGTGGACAGACAAAACATGATAGGCACACCTCTGGCCACCAAGAGGATAGGCCCACAGTTGAGAGCTATGCAGACAGACTGCATTCCAAGGTAAACTAGTAATGCCAGTACTATACAAAGCATAACACAACTCTACTCACACTCTGTCTGTAGTTCTGGAACCTCCTACAAATATGTAGCCAGTCTGAATGTGCCGGTTCTCCTGTAAGAGGTATTGCTACCTGCTGTCTGAAACACTGATGCCCACACACAGGAAGGATGTCCATCACACAGGAATGGTAAAGGGACCACGCCCACATGATGTAGGGATTTATAGTAGATGGTTGCCATGACAGTGGTAATTGGAAGTACTACACAGCAAGCTGCATGCAGTTAGCAATTGGAGGAGACTGATTGGTGCAGAGGCCATCACCTACTAAAGCCATGCTGCAATCTATTAAAGCAGCTCAAGAGGGAGAGAGAGAGAGAGAGAGAGAGAGAGAGAGAGAGAGAGAGAGAGAGAGAGAGAGACAAAGACAAATCTCTGCAAAATTAAAACCTACATCAAAGGCATTTAGCCAGCTGTCATTCAACAAGGCATAATTCCCACAACAGGTATGTGAATTATATATACATGTAATAGAATGTAGTACCTGGTCCATCATAATGGGATAAATGATGTGGAATTACTTATATGTGCTATCGGGTGTTGTTGTGATGATGTTCAATTGAACAACTGCTATGGACAATAGTGTCTGTCCCTGTGGGTCATGGGCCATAGCCTTCAACTGTGCAGGTCAGCACTGACAGACAAGATGTAAGCTATCATAGTGTGTGTTGTTGAATGGGAAGCATGTATATTACTTGGCCAATAGCTGGTGGTGGAAGTAATGCCATTATGATGGACATGTGGGAGCCATGGCCCACCAATGGTAGGATACTCAGGTGAATCTGTAATGTAGCATGCCAGAATGCCATAGGTGTGTAATAGGGTTATCTGCAATCGGTCCTACATATACCCACCTAATGTCAGGCCATGTCCATATGTGTCACGTATCTGTGTTGTAGCAAGGCAGAGAGGTGCAGCTGTGCAGGAAGGTGTTGTGAGATTGTGGGGCTGATGTCTGAATGTACCCCACATATAGGTATGCATATGTGTGCATATGTCACATATATAATATATAAAGATATATATGTATATCAGCATGTATGTCCAGAAATATACATATACCCATAAGTAGGCATATATATGTGCAGATATATACCTATATGCACATGTCTACATATATACAAACACACACACAAACATATATGTATGTAAACACATGTCCCCTGTATTACTACCACAGTGATGCATGCTATGTGAGAGACACCACCACACATAGCAATACACACAGATATCAACAGCTGGCAGTGTGTGTAACATGGATGGGTATATCACCTGTTAGTCCATTGTTGGGACCTCATTGCCCCTGTCTGTGAAGTATGCAATGGGAATATGGGGAAGTATGGCAGGTACACATGTGGTGGTTGTCAGGATTGATAGATATAGAGGACAGTCTACAGGGGTGGTATGTGACACACGTGGTGGGTAAACACCGTGGATGGTGTGTGTGGTCTGTGATGTCGACACCCCATGGGCCCCAATATGGGCACAATGTGAACAAGCCTCCCACCCACTGCTACTCACAACAGCCTGTTCTGGAGGCTGAGCAGGAGGAGCATGTTGGCCTTGTGAATGTGTACTGGGTACCTCAGACTGATGTAGCACATCCCTCGTGTGTCTGTGGAACCCAGTATGGAACAGACCCTAGATCTGAGCTCAGGGAACTGGAGCATGTCTGTGTGTACCCTGAGGGGGGAACAACATCCCCTATTTGGTTCTACCTGATGGTATTGCTGGAACAGTAAATGAGGAGGCCCTATGTTGAAACACACATGTTATGTGGCCAGGTATCATAGGCAGATCGGTTTGGAGAGGTGGAGCTTCTGGCCAATAGAACATATACATGTTATTGTGTCACTGTTATAGAACATATATTGGTAGTAATAGTCTACAGAATCCCAGTACATGTCCAACAGCATGCATAGATATCCCCAATAACACAGACTGTCAGATGTGCAGCAATCTCAGAGCAGCCATACCACTGACATATATGTAACCATAGTGGTCCTGACAATGACATGCAGGTGAATAGTCTGTAACAGGCCAGCAATGATAGTCTCCACACAGGGGACATGGCTACAATCACATAGCAGAAAGTGTAGTACAATACAATATCTGTCCAACCGATAGTTAAGCTGTAGCCATACCTAATGAGTTGTTTGTACAGTTTGTTGTGGCTAATATGGTGGGGGGGGTGACAGAGATGTGTATTATGAACTGTGGTAACTTTGCTGCATGAGTTGCTTAGACCTGTTTCCATCTTTATGTCTTTCAGCCAAGCTAGCATATGCACGGTTGCCCACCTATTCCCATGTGGAGAATGAAGTGTTGATAGCACACATGATCCAGCACTACCCAGTGCTGTTTGGCAGGCATGCACATGAGCAGCAGGAGTGGACCACCCTGTGGAATGACCTAGTTCACAGGGTCAATGATGTTGGACTGCATAACCGCAGTTATGAGCAGGTCCGGCATCACTGTACTGACCTGCGTTGCAATGCCCGTCGGCGTGCTACTGCAGTCCAGGGGGACCACCTCGCCACAGAGGGGGGCATTGCTATCCATCCCCCACAGACAGGTGTGGAGGAGCTCCTGGCCAGCATTTTGGCACCTGCCTGTCCGGACAGCCAACAATCACTGGACTCCTTCATGGAGGTGGGTGTCACCCACACACTGGCCGAGGAACATGCAGGTAAGGACACAGGGCACATCACTAGACCACTGTTGTGTAAACATATGCATTGGTACAGGTAGATCATGCATATCTAACATATCATAGATATATTGTGTTGCTGCATTGTAGTGATAAAATGATGTCCAGATGTGGTAGTATCATGGGAATGTACCATTGATGTATGGTAATACTGCTCCCACCCTGTAGCACTGCCACAGGTGTGGCCACTGACATTGCATCTCTCACCCTCTTATGTAGGTCCCTCTGAGATGCCAACAAGGCACCAGCCTGTAGCTGATGAGTATGTTTTATGCAGATGCTTGCCAACACACCGGGCATGTAATGGTGATGGTATATTCCATGCACACATCTAACACACCTATCCTAAATGCATGCTATACATGTGCATGTACTGTTGCTGTAAAATGCACTGTCTCACAGGGGTGACCATTATGGGGTATTGGAAGGGTATGTCCGACACCTGCATGATAACTAACATCCTGTCATTGTGGAATGTGTCCACAGGGAGTAACATACTGGTGGTAGACATGGCCTACAGTAGTGACATGTTCAGAACAACACCCATATACAGTGCAACACCAGTGTATATACCTGTACGACAATGGCAACTGCTGCAGAGATACACTATGGCATAAGGCATTACGGTAGTCCACATTATCAGCTGAATCTAGGCTGCAACATGTGGTGTTCATTGTATGGGACACTGCAAAGTGACACACATGTGTAGGGCTTACTTGTCATGCATCTGCATAAAAGCTGAAGGAGGGGGGGTCTCAGCATGACACACCAGTGCACTGCAGCAGGTATTCTAAGGATGGTAGGAATGGCTCTATCTGCACATAGTCAGGTTCAGGACCTGGGACAGCCATAACCCTACCTACACAGCAATAGTGACCGCATTGTGTGTGTAAACACCATGGAATGTGCACATGAGTAGACCTTGCAATCATGCAGAATAAGGAGACATGTATAGGGCAGACTGAACATACACTGGCAAATGCAGATGGCCCATGCTGGTATACCCCTGCCAGGAGCAGTGACTGCTGTAGTACATACAGCAAGAGGTGCAATAAACCATCATGATAAGGGTGTGCACACATATGCCCACATGGTGTGTATGCATTGCAGTCAACAGCCGCACACCTAACACAATCTGTAGACACTACATGTGAAAGTACAGGACATATATCACATATCGGGCTTGTGTACTGCTAAGATATGCAGTGATGTGTTCCCATGGCAGATTAAAGATGTGTGTGTAAAATCAATAAAGGTGTGTACACCCCCCATAGCCACAGTATGCTCTGACGGTTGTCAGTGTAAGAGTATTGCAGTGGTCATACATGATCTGTTGATGTTGACAGCTGTAAATCAGGCATCAGGCATTCACCAATGGCAACTGTCCACATATCATCTTAGGTATATGTTGCTAAAACATAGGGGCTGTGAGAAGTAAAGGTGGCATAACTGACACAGTACTACACATTCTACAATGGGTTGTACACCTGTGAGTTGTGGTGCACAGTACATGGCAGAGTGCAGGACAGGAGCACAGCAATCCTGTGTACATGGGTGCAGTGGTATCCAGGGGAAGGGGCATCACCTAGTGACACAGCACATGCATCACACACATATATACTGTTGCTAGCATGGATTGACTATAGCTGACCTGCATGCTGTTCTGTACCATATGTTCTGTATGTTAGCAGATGAATAATAGGAGGACTGTGTGTACTATCATTGTGCAACCTCATCTGTATGTGTGTGTGTGTGTGTGTGTGTGTGTGTGTGTGTGTGTGTGTGTGTGTGTGTGTGTGTGTGTGCATCCCAGTCATTGGTTAGCTTGCCTGCAGGGTCACTCTGGTGAAGTGGAGGGAGGTAGATGCATGTAGGATGCGTGTGTGCATGTGTGTGTTTGTGTGTGTGGCCATGTATGCACATGTGGGATTGTGGGGTGTTCATACGGATGTACCTCCCTTTGGAACCATGCAGTACATGGACATGGAATGCCACATTACACACGAGGAATACCTGTCATGTGTGTAATCACAGGACAGCAAATAGTATAATATGATCTGTGGCATGGAACAGGCCTCTGGAGGGAAGGTAGACACCAGGTACACACTTAATATCGCAGTCAACAGAGAGGTCACCTACAACCCATGTATGCAGCTCTACAGATGCATTGGGTAAGTACTAGTAAACACCAGGGAGTGTATCCAAATATTACAGTTGTCACACGATAGGCTAAAGGAGCAGCATATCTGGCATGTACTGAGCATTACACACACATGACACACCAGTGCAAGATATTATGGATACAACATAGTAGCCCACATATATAGGGGCCATGCACATCATTTCCGGGCATACAGAGGGTGCATACCAAATGACAGTAGTGAGGCCATGTAAATCCACTACACACAGGTCAGACAGGTAAAGTAGCAACAGGCCTTGTACCGTGGCCACTTGGGTGGGCATTTAGAGGACTGTGATGTTAATGAGTGGCATCAATGTATGTATGTTAATAAGTGTGATGCAGGATGGGGTAACACATGGACATATATGTGGGACTGTTTGTAAAGCCATGGACAGATAGGTATTATGGAGGTGTGTGTGTGTGTGTGTGTGTGTGTGTGTGTGTGTGTGTGTGTGTGTGTGTGTGTGTGTGTGTGTGTGTGTGTATGTGTGTACTGTTAGGCAATGCTGTACAGGTTTTAAAGTGTATTTATTGTTTTCCCCCCACAGGTGGCAAGGCGGGTCAGGGTCCCTCCTGCATGCAATCTGATGTTGGTGTCCATACAGACACAGAAGATGATGATAATAATGTTGAGGCACAGGTGCGTTTGTCAGGGGCTGACACATCGCCAGCATTTGACACCCCCCTTTTAGCCACCCCACCCCCGCACACAGTTTCAGTGCCTATAGGCACCCAATCACCAATGGCCATAGCGGAGAGACAGCTGGTGTTTGGTGGCGGGGCACAGGAAAGTGTGGTAACCATGCCTATTGTGTCCAGTCACAGTAGGCATAGCCAGATATCTGGCAGGCCACCACATAGGCAGATGTCCCAGGTTGCTCATGGTGGGGCCACTGGACATCATGCCCCTAGCAAAGGCGACATAGCAGGTACCAGCAGAAGCATGTTTCAGGCTATCATGGTGGTGCAGGCACGTATAGAACATTACCACAGACAGGGCCTGAGGCTGCAGAGGGCTCCTCTCACATCTTCAAATGACAATGCCCGTGCACTGGCTGGTGCCATCCATGGATTAACTGAGTTCATGGATAGATGGTCTGGTGAGATGATGGCCCTCATCGACTGTGGTCTGAACATGCTAGAACATGTGGTGGGAGTGTGGCGACGGCCATGTGGATGTAGGCCAGCAATGTCAACAGCTGGTAGTCAATGTGGATGTGCCAGGACACCAAGATGCTCCTGTAGTGGCAGTAGCAGCCCCGCAGTGTGGGGTGTGTGCTGTCCACACCACACCACAGCAGGACATGTGCAAGTGGTCCTGGCCAGTCCCAGGAGACACCTGGTACCAGTGGACAAATGTCATCAGCAGGTGAGAGTAGCACATTGAGGCTTGTACTTGGGCATGCCCGTGGAACCCCTGGCAGGCACAGTCCACATGTCCATGGCCAGAGGCAGTGAATGGCACACCATACCAGGTATGGTCTGCAGATGTCCATAAACACCTGTATAGGGCACCCACATGGCAGAACTGTGTGCATGCATACCCACACACTATGCAAACAGACCTAGGGCAACCCCATACCTACACACACCACATCACTTCACCCAGCTCCCCACAGTACACCCCTCACACACACACATGGTGTCAAATGTATGGCCTACCCTCGGCCTCTGACAAACCAACACCACACCCTGTACATATGATGATACCTGTGCACCATCTCTGTCATCCATACCATAGATGCAGGGACAGGTTGATATGGTTCTGATGCACATGGTGACTGTACAACAGTGTACCACAGTACTGCAGTGTAACATGTTGTAGAGAGTAGAGTGTGAGGCATATTTAGCAGGTAGTGTAGCCATCCAGCAATGATGCATTATAGCTGTTAGTAACACTGGTTTATTGCAGTCCCTATAATGTTATCCATTTATGTTGTAGGTGTTCATGTGTCAGCATGAGGATGGTCTGCAGTCATATTCCACAATGGGATATTTCACTCTGCTGACACCATTGCTGTGACATATCTGGGGCACAGTCGAACACATTTCACAGGTTACTAAACCAGTTATTACCTGTGCCACATGAACAGATGGCCCGCAGAGGCATGTATAACCTTCAACCTGATGTAGACCCATCCACATACATGCACACTGTTACTTGGCAACACTGGGACTAGACCCCTACCTAGCTATGTCGTGATACTGATGTATGTGGCTTACACTGCACACACCACACAGCGTTTAGGGTGAGGGGTGTCCCAGGTTACATGGTACATGTAGAACATCTCCTGACATGTGCAGTATGTTAATGGGGATGTAATGGGTGTATTTGGATGATATGTAGTGTGATATACCGTCATATACACAATTATAGACACATAACAGCCAGACACACATCTGAGATACCAGGGCCTATTGCTGCTAACTAACATGACTGTGTCTCCATTGTGTTACAGGTAGGCTGCACACATCACATGCAGAAATGGCTTGGATTGTGGTAAGAGTTACCTGTATAATTGCTGGTGACAGTGGTAACCATAACATGGTACATGAGACATATACCTGGTGTACCTTTGTGTAATACCAGTGTACACAGCACCTACATCCCCCACTGGATATTGTACTCCCTGAAACCCATGATGACACTCTGCCATACCCACCATCACACATTGGCTGCAACTGCGATACAACCCATACTATACCCCAATATTGGTACTACAGGGATATGCATTTCATGCACATGCCACACGCATAGTAGGGTGTCAATCAAGTGTATATTGCCTGTACACATCCCAGCTGGATACCTGCCATTTACATATCTGTACAGGGGCTGACAATCATCAGCTTGGCAGGTAGCTATGCAGTAGCATGAGTGCATTGACAGACCTGTAAGGGGTATATACTGTGACAAAGCTCACACATCAGTGATACAACAGGGAGGCCTTGGTGTCCAGCCATGCTCGCAAGTGTGCCTGTTGTCAGTACTACATTAAGCACTCTGCTCTTGCCTGGGTTAGCACTGCAACAGTAGTACTGCCATGATACACTACATGCTAGCATGACAGCACGTACCTTGGGCTACTATACATGTATGTAACACATTCACATGGATAACAGTGCAGTACAGGCCTCATATATGTCTGTCTCCAACACATGACTCTCACACCCCTTGCTACTGTAATGGCAGCACATAGGTGCATGGATTGTACATGGCATTACATACACTTATTACAGGTTATCAGACTGGGTTGTGTGTCCTGGTTACCAGGGCTATGCTACACTTATCAAAATAAAGTGCCAGCACCCAAGATGAGCTGAAATGAATAAATTTATTATCGAAACAAGTGAACTAGACCGGTTTCAGCATATAGCTTTCTTCAGTAGTATAAAAGGAAACCCTGGCAGGAGCCAGTAATTTATACACAAGTTTCAATAAAAAATATGACATAATTTCCTGTCTTAGGAAAAAATTAAATAGTTACCATAAATCCATACAAAATAATTGTTAACAAAAGATGAAGTATAATTAATCATAACCTAATTGATGATGGTGTCTAATAGCACAAACAAGCTGAAAATGAAGTGCAAATAAATATGATTAATAGAATAGAAAACTTACAATTTATCATTTAGTCCTGGGGAAAAAAGGCCCCCCAATTTAATAATCCATTTTCTTTCCTTGTTATTGAGTATGTCATGCCAACCTGTTTTGAATGACCGATTGCCAATAATATGATCAATAATAATAAATGAGAATTTGGCTGTAGGATGATTAATAGTATGTCTGTACAAAGCATTTGTAATGCATGCATTTCTAAAAGTCTGACCCACATAGAAGGCTTGGCAAGTACATGTAGCTAGGTAGACAACCCAATCCGTGCTACAGTTGCCAAATTCATATATGTTGTATAATTGTCCAGTGTTCCTACTGGTGAATGTTTTAGTTTTAAACATATAGTTACAGAAGCTGCAATGCCCACATGGATATGATCCTATTACTTTGTCCCCCGTTAAAGTTCGTTGATGAGTAACTGCTTCCCTAAATTTTGTTTTCTTAAAGTAAGAAAAATGTGATCCCAATGTCTTTCCCTTTTTGTATGAAAATGAACATCTGTTGCCCAAAACGTCATCCAAGTCACTGTGAGATTTTAATATATTCCAATGCTTGTTAACTATCTCTGAGAGTTGAGCGGTGTTTCTCCCATATGTGGTAACAAATCTCAAGATGTCCTGTTGATTTTTGCTGGAATGCTGTTGATATTGCAGTGAACTGTCTCTTGACTGGTTTTGTGTCCAACGCATAGCTGAACTGATGTTGTTTTTAGTGTACCCCCTTGCCAAAAATCTGTTGGCCAAGTCCTCATGGTGCTGCGATAATTCTGGTTGGGAGGAGCATATCCGTTTGAGGCGTAAAAATTGAGATTTTGGAATATTATTAATAGTATGTCTTGGATGAAGACTGTTGGCATGTAGCAAAGAGTTATGCTGAGGGAATTTGCGGTATACAGATGATTTAAGGGTGTTGTCTTCCTGACGATGCTTAGCATGTATCAACACAGCTGCAATATAACAGCTAAGCTAATTTGCACAGTGGTAAGTGCTGCCTACACTATGTAAGTGCCCATACGTTTACCACACAGCTCCTCGTGGTGTCTTGCAGAGTGATACAGGCAACAGAGAGACCCAAGAGAGACTTTTCCAGATTTAAGTATTTTTTTCTGTTTTTTTGCTCCAACTGCCTTTTCCCACCTAAAAAGTGACTTTCTAACTGATCTGTGCTTTAAAAAGTTTAAATTGCATTTACCTTCTGCTTTTTACAGTTTTTGCACTTGCTTTATATCAATTTAAGTCGTTTTTGTATTGTATAACTGTCGTAGGCTACACGCTAAAGTACGCTAGCCTACTTATAGCATTTACAGTGTTTTCTGTGTGTTCTCTGCTGTTTCCAGAAAAAAACAAACAAAAAAAACAAAAAACAAAAAAAATATTTCCTTTTCCCACCTTTGCAGAACTAGATTAGTCCAGATTTCAGGATTTGCTAAATTCCAGACTGTGGTATAGTTTCCTGTGTTGCCCATATCCTTACTTGGATAGGAGGAAGCTTCTCTGTTCACCAGTGAGAGTGGGGAGCTTTGAGCAGCCTATCTGTCCCTGGAGGAGTGGTCTCAGCCCTGAAACTAGTAGCTTATTGGCCGTTTTGGGTCAATTTCTATCTCTTTCAGTTTCCCTGCTTTAAAACCCGCATTTGCGCGGTTTTGCACAATTTTGTGCATAATGCAGCATCGGGCAGCTCCACTTAAATGGGTTTAAACTATTCCCGGCTCCACAAAGTCTGCTCTTCACTTTTTCCCTTAGAACTGTTCTAAATCTCAAAGTAAGCACTCTGTTTTCATTCTAAAGCCCTGCAGTTACTAGTATAAGTAATCTTATAAGTAAGTACTAATAAACTAAAGCACTACACCCTCTTATACTCGCTTTAAGTACTTGGCTCCCTATTGATCTTTTTTGATCAGTCAAAAAGTAGTTCCTTATACTATTCTGGCATGTCCAAAAGTCAGTTTCAGGTTTACTCTCCAGTCCAGCTGGTGAATCCTGGAATCTTGAGGCAATGTTACAACTGCCTTATGTACACAGACCACCCTCTCCTCCTCCCAACAAGCTCAAATATATGTGAGAGATGCAACTATATAGCCAAACTGGAGGCTGAGCTCTATCAACCCAGTACTGGTGCAATCAGTCAGGAGGTGAAGGTAACCACACACACCACAAATCCAGTCTCACACAGACCTATCTCAACAGCAAACCAAACACATAAACACACAAAAACATACTCGCAGGCTCTAAATAAAAATCTGCCCAAGCAGCAGAGACCTCCAAAGCAGACATCCAAGCAACCGCTACCCCACAACAATACCCACATATCACATAGTTCACAAAGCCAGTGTGCCACACAGTCACAGCCCTTAAGGCTAAACAACACACCTAATACACTTGTAATAGGTGACTCTATTGTCAGACACACTGACGTCCCACTCACCAGGCTGAACAAGGAGAAGGTCACTGTAAGCTGCGTGTCAGGTGCCAGGATCCGCCACATAACACAAGCACTCAGGTCACTCCAAAGCAAGTACAAATATGACTCCGTCATTGTCCATGCTGGTGTGAATGACCTGAGACATACCTCCCTGGACTACATGAAAAGAGACATAGAGGAGCTCTCTGATCATGTAGCCCAGGCCGGTATGACCCTGACCTTGAGTAGCATCTTACCCTCACCAAGAATGATGCCACAGTATAAAGACAAAATGATCATTTTAACAATTGGCTAAAGTATTGGTGTCATTTAAAGGGGATCCAGTGTCTGTCAGCCTGGGATGACATGCTCGACAAGCCATGTTACTTCGCTAGGGACAGCTTGCACCTGTCACCCCTGGGCTTTCGAATACTGGCTAAGGCTCTTGCCACCCCCATAGTGCCTTTTTTAGGCAAGGCTCAAAAGACAAACCCACCTCCATAGACAACACTAGGAAAAAGAAACTAAGGGTAATGCTGCGCAATGCCAGAAGTCTAAACCTCAAGATGCATGCAGTCGAGGCTCGCCTCAGTATGGAGAATATCGATATATGTGCAGTAACAGAAACCTGGTTCAAGGCTCCCAAGAGCACCCCAGCACTACCAGGTTATACCTCATGCCATGCTTTTCGGCCCCAAAACCCGGACCGAACCACAAAAGGAGGGGGATTATCCATATTCATCAAAGATACCCACACCTCCAGGTTAGTGGCACTGCACGAAGCATCGGAGACCATCCATGTGCAACTAACAGTGGGCAAAACTGCCTTTCAGTTTGTAGCCTGCTACAGACCACCCTCCCAAACTCAGGAACCCCACTCGGCTTTCCTGAGAACACTGGAGAATATGAAGGTCTCTCCAAACACCATTATATTGGGTGACTTCAAATACGCAAACATAGACAGGGAGCACTACTCAAGCCCCAACACCCTCACCCAACAGTTCCTAGAATTTATAAACTCAAATGCTATGGGACAACTGATCACCACTCCCACAAGAGGGGAAAACATATTGGACCTGATCATCACCAACATGGGGACTCTATGTTCCATACCAGAGGTATATCCCTCATTGGTAAGATCTGACCATAAATTAATCTCACTGGACATCCATATCCCCTCCCCACCCCAGCCAAGGAAACCACCGTGAAGAACTTCTCAAAAGAAAACTTCACACTTCTCAAAACCGAGGTGGAATCCTTAAAAGCCCCTGGGCCAGTGGAAAATACGGCCCAAACCGCAGAATCCTTTACAAACACATTTTATGGACACCTACAGGAATGCATGGATTGTGCTATCCCAAATAAAACCAAGACTCACTCCTCCAAAGGCAGGAGACCTGTCTGGTGGACCCCAGCCATAAATAAGCTATACAACAGAAGGAGGAGCTACTACATGATAGAGCAAAATCCCAGAAAAGGAAGGCATCTCTGATCAGTACTAGCAAGAAACTACGATCCCTCATAAAATCATCTAAGGCCAGCTTCGAAAGAAAAATTGCACAAGACACTAATGATAATCACAAGACCTTCTTTAGTTATGTCAGTAACCTGGGTGGCAACTCCCAGATATGCTCTGAGTTAGTGCAAAATGACAAAAAATACACTGAACCCACAGACCATTGCCAACATCCTGGCAGACAGGTTCAGTGCAAACTTCTCCCACATTCCCCACCAAAATGGTAAATGTCTATCCCAACAGAGTATAGCCTCCCTGACATCACAGATGCACAGGTGAGAGCTGCCTTCTCCAAAGCAAAAAACACAGCATCAATGGGACCGGGCGGTGTCCCGGGCTGCATCTTACATGAGCTCCAATTAGAACTGAACCCTCACATAAAGTCACTGTTCAATCTCAGCCTTACTACAGGATATGTACCCAAAGAATGGTGTACAGCAACAGTGGTCCCACTCCACAAAGGTGGTGCCATAACGGACCCCGGAAACTATGGACCTATAAGCCTGACTAGCCTGGTCTGCAAAGCTATGAAGCATATCATCATGGAACTCGTAAACAAAGACATTGGGAACTTCCAAACACTGGATCCTACCCAATTCGGCTTTGTTAAGGGCAGATCTTGCCTCTTGAACCTGGTCGACTTCTTTGAAACAGTCACCAAAGCCATAGATGAAGGGAAGGTAGTCTACACAGCCTACCTGGACTTCACAAAAGCCTTCAACACAATACCCCACTTGGGCATCATAAATAAGCTCACCAGCTTACATATCAACCCCTATGTCACAAGATGGGTTGCAAACTGGCTCAGGGATAGAACCCACATGGTCAGAATTGCAGGTGCCATGTCAGACTCTTAAACCAGTTACAAGTGGCATCCCACAAGGCTCAGTCCTGGGACCTCTCTTGTTTGGTATATATTTCTCTGAGGTACAGGCTAACACCGGAGGACTATGGCTGACCAAGTTCGCAGATGACTGCAAACTGGGTGCCATAATCGTCTCGCTGACTGACACAAGCATCCTCCAAAAAGGTCTCACAGAAATGGATAACTGGTGCCAGAGCCATGGCCTAAAGCTAAATGCCAAAATGTGCATAGTCATCCCCTTTGGGAAAAACAAAGTGCCCACAAGTTACCATATAGGTGATAATCCATTAAGTACGGAAGAAGTAATTAGGGATTTGGGGACCCAGGTAGACAGGAATCTCTCCTTTGACAATCACGTTGCCAAAGTGGTTAGAAAGACCTTCTATATAGCCCACCTTATCACGAAAGGATTCACATCTAGATTGAGAGGTCATTGTGCCCCTCTACTCATCACTCATCAAGCCCATACTTGAATATAATGCCCCATTTGGGATGTACCTTACCCGACACCTACAGCAACTGGAAAGACCACAAAAGTACCTCACCAAGAGGATCAATGGACTCAAACAGATGCCCTACGCAGTTAGGCTAAAGAAACTCCAGCTCTACTCAGTTGCTTACTGCCTACTCAGAGGCGATCTCTGCCTGATGTATAAAGCCATGTCCAACCCAGAATTAATGGACGTGCTCCACCTCAGGAAATCCAAATTCCTTAGAGCTACACACTCCAGGGACTTAAACCTCAGCACAGAAATAAATAGGACATGCTGGAGGGACAGATTCATATCCCAAAGGCTCCCCTCACTCTGGAAAAAATCCCAATCTATGTTAGGCAGAGCCCCTCAATGATCCTCTTCAAGAGAAATCTTGACGAGTGGATGGGAGATCATAGGTTTACCCCTGGGATCTCTTCTGTGTCCCTACTAGACAGAGGCACAGTAAACTAACCTTAAAGGGGCTATCTTCTGTGTCCTACTATAAAGAGGCACAGTCAACTAATCTAAAAGGGTGGCGAAAGCCCAAGACACTCTGGCTAGGCTTATAAATGCCCTAGGGCAGATAGCCTAGTATCAACCTATGAACCTATGAACCTATGAATAGCTTAGCACCGCTTAGCCTCACGCAAACTGGTGCAAACTCACTTAAAGCTGCTTAAAACTGCCTTAACCACTCTGCATCCGACAGCCCTTGTCCTGCCCAGCAACAAAATGAACAGCCCTTGCAGGTCTTGAACCCAGGACCCTTTATACTAAAGCCACAACACTTACTACTACACCATGACCACTGTGAAGAGTGCAATTGTTTTACCAATATAGCTGTCAATACAGATATTGTGTAGTATTGAACATTTGCCTGTAGTTCCTAAACTGTGTAGTCCGTGTTATTAATATGACTGCTGCATCACATATGTTGTTTTATCATAATGTGCACATAGCAGATACATACAGTGATATACATGTGGGAGGGTATACACAACCATGACATTTATTCATGACAGGAATATGATTGTATACATATAATAGGTCTATATATGTCCACATGTACATACACATGTATACTCATGCATATGTCTGTATACACATCTGTATGGTGCTACATATATATGGCCATATGTACAACTTTTTGTATGTAAATATGTATATATATATATATATATATATATATATATATATATATATATATATATATACATATGTGCATATAGATATACGTATATGTATATATAGATATATGTGTATATATCTATATATGTATGCACATCCTATGTGTACAGATATGCCTAGTTCTGTTGGTATATATGTAGATATCTATAACTATATGTGCATACATATCTATTCTGATATACCTACTACTGTCAATATATATGTAGATATCCATATGTATATGTATCACTGTATATGTGTAGACATATATTGCTCTGTATATGTATATATCTGGATGTGTATATGTATATCTATGTATATATACATACCTATCTATGACTGTTGATATCTATATCGATATCTAGATAATTATATGTACATATATTTTCACCATATGTCCTGAACATGGAGTGTAGCCTTATCACAGCCCCTATAGTCCCAACTTCATAGTACAAGGGGATGTCAGGTATATATAGCAGGTATATTAGTAGACTGTTGCTACTGTAATAGGGATTGTCTTCACAGACATGGTGTGTGTGGGAAGTCACATCTGCTTTTCACATGTGTGCCATTGGCTAATGACAGACATCCTAAGGACATCATTGTACAGTACTGCTGCCAGCACGTAATGCTCCTGTGGACTACAGCAGAGATATTGGCCAATATATGTGGACATTCTGACACAATCTGTACAGTCCAGAGGTATACACAGAACCCCTTAGTGCAAAACATGTGGACCAAGCCTGACAATATGGATGTTAACAGCCATGTAGATTGGTATAAAACATAACTACTGGTATACATTTGCCCCCATAGGTTATGCATTCACACACCTCTGTCTGTCCTGACACATAATAACTACTGGTACAGAAGTGCCATGGCCACATACTACCCAACAGATATCGATATACATCTGTACAGCATCCCATTGCTCTGTCTGACATACATGACTGTGAAACGGGGCCCAGCAGCAGTACATCTGGCAAGTATCTGGGCATGACATCTCACTGGGTAAGTACACTAAGCTGCTAGACATGTAAGAAAGCACTGTGCAGGCTACAGGCAGACTGGCTCAATCCTGGCCTACATCTCCTATGGGAGAATGCACATGTGCCTGCATATATAGCAGGATCTACAGGCATGCAACAGCACAGGGTAAGATACACCTGTGTGAAAGTGCATAACCACAACCAATGTGAACACAGCCACAGCCACATATGGTAAGCTAGCATAATATTACAGTATATGGACTATCTGTTCAACACCATCCTCATATGTGCCACTCACACACTAACCCTTCATATACTGGGCCACTACACAATGTGGTCTGATGCCTGTCTGTAGTATGAGACATGTGTGTGTATGGCCCTACAAACATGTAATCCAATACGGTAACATACAGTGGAGCAGCATGTAACATCAGATAGGACAGGACCAACAACAATTACTTCTACCATAGTCTGTACACAGGCCAAAGTACATATTAACAATACACACACTGTTGACATTCATCATAAGTACACAGACCTCAGCACTGTACAAACAACCACAATATGTCCAGGTCATGTCATCAAATATAACCCCTACTGTACATAACATGTGTAGCAGTCTGATATCTCACTGGCTTGTTATCAGATATGATGACACTAATTATGGCGTACAGCACATATGTATCTGTTAATACATGCCATGTGTAACAAAGGTTGACAGAGTTGCGGCTGGAAGCACACACACAGGGCCAATATTGACATGTTGGTGTGATAACCTCATACATTTACTGTTGTAACAGGGTTTGTTGCAATATATTTCCTATGACGGATCTGAAGTAAGTAACTGTTATGGCTTCCACCATCTACAGACTGCAATCCTCACACTACCTTCTGCAGTTCACAGATAGATGCTCTGTGGGTAACAAATGAAACCAAAGGCACCACACACTGCCCTGTCTGCAGATGACCCTAGGGATGGGGATTCCTCATAAACATAGAACTGACATAGCAGGTATTAAAACATGTAGGACAGCCATATCCACGCACACCCTGTCAAACCAACATTACTCCTAATGCAGTATAGCACTTATAGTCTGCAGTCAGGTCAGGCACGTCCCCCTCCTGTGTGTTGCCCTGTTTCCACAGTGTATGTTGTTAGAGATAAATCCCAATCTGAGATGCTGTTTGCCAAACAACAGATTGAGTTCCTGCTCACAGTGAATGAAAAGGCCCAACACCAACATGATGTTCCTAGATATTGGAGTGTGTTACCATGCAATTAGCTATGGGAATGTTACCACAGCTGTTCCACATGCAATCAGCTAGGGGAGGGCTGCAATGCCTGCAGAGGCCATCAGCTGATCATGAGCATCACTTAAAATACACATGCTGTTGCCTAAGCAAAGCAGGTGTAGGCTTCCACATCCACCAGAGAGGGAGTGAGAGAGGCAGACAGAGGCAAAGACAAGTCAGGGAGGGGTGGGAGAGTAAAACCTAAGCATGTTTATGTGACACACCTACTAGCATAGGGTATCAACCTCCTGATGACTATGTAGTGCTATCACATTTCTATACAGTTATTGGATGCGCCACATAGGTTGCATGTTGTGGAGCCCTCAGAACGTATATGTGATGGTGAGTGACATCTGCAACAGGGATATGGTAGCTATATGGTAGGTGTAGTACACGTGCCTGTCTGCATGAACAGATGCCAGCATCAACACAGCTACATTCTCACAAGGACGCACACACATTGACACACTTGGCAGGGCCAAGAATACAACTCATCACTAGTGAGATTGCCACAACACATTACTGTGCAGGTATCACATGCACCACAGGGTTCATACAGAGGTTATATGGGCATAGGGTATGGAGAGTTGTCTGACATCAGACAGCATACTTCAGTATGCCAGTGGGGGTTGTAGTGAGTGTGAATGTGAACATACGCATCATACAACACACACACACACACACACACACACACACACACACACACACACACACACACACACACACACACACATATACAGGGTGCCAGTACTGAAATGCATGGGTGCATTGATTCAAAGGTGTGTAGTGGTCAACTGTGCCAGATGGCTATACAAGGCTAGGTGATGGGTATACCTTGGCATCTGGCTACATGGCTATGGTCTGTATTGTGGCTCAGGGCTGTAATTTCTGGATTTGCCCACACAGGTGGGTATAGTATTTACCAACTAGTCACCTGGGTGACTATTGCATGTAGCCAATGGTGTGCATTTCTTGCCATGTATGTGTTCCTTAGTCCATGACATGAGCGGTGTATGTGATGTGCACACCTCCCACATGCATGTACAGTGATATGTGGAACTGTACCTGGGGTGTCTGGCCCATGTTGTGTACATAGATTATCATCAGATTTGCCAGTCCTGGCCTCATGTGGTGGGAACTGGTAATGGACAGCAGGTTTACCCTGCACCTACATTGATAGCATGCTAATGGAATTCCCTGGTGTCAGTGGCATTTGTCCATACAGGGCATGTTTTCAGGCATGGTATGTCCTTTGTGGGTCACATTTGATGGCACCACAGGTATTGCAGGTGTCCAGTGGGGAACATGGGGAAGGTGCACTGTCTGCATGTACTTGCCTATTGGACAGATGTAAGGGTGCCATGCCCTCTGAAGGCCACTGCAATCACTCCATAGTTACTGTCAGTGGGCAATATGCAGTGTACTACCAACATAGCGGCTGTTGCCTAGGAAAGTGTGTGTGTGTGTGTATGAGACATGGGTTGAGAGTGTTCTATGGCTAATACTAGGGTTGCTAACTTTGTTTGCCTGGCCTTGATGTCACATGTATGGGTATGGATTTGCACCTCAGCCTCTCGGCTATTTCACATCTGGTATCCCTGTATGGTGGACATCGTGATATATACTAGGGCCATCATATAAGAAATTTGCAAAACCCACTCCAAATTGGGCCCACTTGTTGCACACTCACAACCACCTCCACACAGGATACAAGTTACAAACACACACACAGACACACACACATGCAGACACACAGACACACACACACACACACACACACACACACACACACACACACACACACACACACACACACACACACACACACACACACACACACACACAGACACACACAGACACACACACACACACACACACACACACACACACACACACACACACACACCTGTCATGTCTGGGATTAGAGCTCCTACCTAACTAGTTTATTACACTACAACAGTATATAGTTATAGTATGCACCATGGAGATTACTGGAGTACTCCTTCCCCAATGTATATCACATTGGATGACATCAGCAGGATTGCCAAAGTAGGTCATTTGAATTGTAATGAGTGTGGCTAGGCTAGAATGCATTGCTCCCTACACAGACATTGAAACACACATAAAACATCCCCAACTAACTTGTGTGGGTATAGAACCCATAACGGAGGTCTATATCACACTACAGCATGAAGCTGTTATAGGATGTACCATAGGGATTACTGGTGAACTCCTTCGCCAAAGGTCTATTTCACATTGGATGACATCAGCAGGATTGCCAAAGTAGGGCATTTGAAATATACTGAGTGTGACTAGCCAAAAATGCATTGCTCCCTACACAGACATTGAAACACACTCATAACATTCCGAACTGCCATGGGTGGGAATAGAACCCTACCAGAGTTCTATATCACACAACAGCAGTATGAAGTTATAGCACATGCTACACAGATTACTGGGCTACATCCTTCCCAGAGGTGTATTTCTAGGTGGATGACATCAGCAGCCTTACCACAGTAGAGCATTCAAATTGTATGTAGTGTGACTACCCTAAAAAGCATTGCTCTCTACACAGAGTCAGACAGATACACACACACACACTTGCCATGTCTGGGATTAGAACTCCTACCTAACTAATTTATCATACTACAACAGTACACAGTTATAGGACATGCTACAGAGATTACTGAGCTACTACCTTCCCATAAGTGTATTCCTAGGTGGATGACATCAGCAGCCTTGCCAAAGTAGAGCATTCAAATTGCATGGAGTGTGACTACCCTAAAAAGCATTGCTCTCTACACAGACAGAGTCAGACAAACACACACACACACACACACACACACACACACACACACACACACACACACACACACACACACACACACACACACACACACACACACACTTACCAAGTATGGGATTAGAACTCCTAACTAACTAATTTATCACATTTCAGCAGTACACAGTTATGGCACATGTTATGAAGATTACTGGGCTACACCCTTCCCAGAGATGTATTTTTAGGTGGATGACATTAACTGCCTTACCAATGTAGAGCATTTCAATTGTAGGGAGTGTGACTACCCTAAAAAGCATTGCTCTCTACACAGACAGAGACACACACAAACACAAACACACACAGTTGCCAAGTCTGGGATTAGAACTCCTACCTAACTATTTTATCACACTACAGCAGTACACAGTTATGGCTCGAGTTATGGAGATTACTGGGTTACAACCTTCCCAGAGATGTATTTCTAGGTAGATGACATCAGCAGCCTTACCAAAGTAGAGCATTTCAATTGTAGGGAGTGTGACTACCCTAAAAAGCATTGCTCTCTACACAGACAGACAGACACACACACACACACACACACACACACACACACACACACACACACACACACACACACAGTTGCCATTGCCATTTCTGGGATTGGAACTCCTACCTAACTAGTTTATCACACTACAGCAGTATGCAGTTATGGGGTACGCCATGGAGATTACTGGGCTACAATTTTCCCAAAGGTGTATTTCACAGTGGATGACCTCAGCAGGCTTGTCGTAGTAGGGCTATGGGGAGGGCAGTGTGTGTGCATTGGCCATAACCCATTCATCTAGAGGTTGACACGCCACATGCGGTCGCACACAGGGTCATAATTCACAGGTACATGTATACAGCTGCTAGATGACTACTTCCTTGTACAGTCATGTTGCACAGCTAACATGTGCACCACATAGTGTGTAATGCTGACAGATACCAGTGGCCAGTATCTGCAGTGAGTGACATCTGACCCTCATGTGGTTGGGCCCCTTTGGTTGTGTGCTGGGTGGGAAAGGCCTGGATGGCTCCTTGTCACAGTCACCCTCTTCCACACATATATGTATGTCTACCTTTGGCTTATTATAGTGTGTTATCCTTGCATATATGTCTGTATTCCTATCCACTGTGTATGCAAGGCATGAGTGGTGCATACTGAGAAGTGTCTGCACTAACATCTGTGACTGACAGATATGTCTGGCCAACTGGTGATTGCAGACATAGCTTTCATGTTTTTAAGTATGTGAGCATGCCCAGTATGACCTTTCAGTATGTTGTTGACTGACATTGCCATCATTTCTCTAAGTGTGTGAGCATTCCCAGTATGTCCATCTGTATTTAATGTGTGGATCGAATCAGGTAGTTTGTACTGCAGTGCTGACCTTTGTGTTGTACACCTACAGGTAGCATGCTGTTTCTGCAGGGTATCCGTCGATGATTTGGCATTGACTGTTACTACATATCTGCATAGGATGGGGAGCACACCTGGCTATTTCTACTTTTCTACACAGGATTGGGGGGGGGCACCTGACTGTTACTACCATATCTAAGTAGGATGGGGGGCACACCTGACTATTTCTACATTTCTACACAGGATTGGGTGGCACACCTGACTGTTATTACATTACTACGTAGGATGGGGGGCACACCTGTCAATTTCTACATTTCTACACAGGATTCAGGGGGCACACCTGACTGTTATTACATTACTACATAGGAATGGAGGCACACCTGTCTATTTATACATTTCTACACAGGGTTGGGGGGCATACCTGAATTATTACATTACTATGTTGGATGATGGGGCACACCTGACAATTTCTACATTTCTACACAGGATGGGGGGGCACACCTGCCATTACTGCATTACTATGTAGGATGGGGGGCACACCTGTCAATTTCTACATTTCTACACAGGGTTGGGGGGCATACCTGAATTATTACATTACTACGTTGGATGATGGGGCACACCTGACAATTTCTACATTTCTACACAGGACTGGGGGGCACATCTGCCGTTACTGCATTACTATGTAGGATGGGGGACACACCTGTCAATTTCTACATTTCTACACAGGATTGGGGGGCACACCTGCTGCTATTACATTACTATGTAGGATGGGGGGCACACCTGACACTTGTACACATTTGCTATGACTGTACTGATATGTCAGGTACTCCATTTCATTCTATATTCTTACCTATCATGCTGACTAGAGGCATGCCAGTGTACTACAGATCTTAGCTTTGGTTGCCCTACATATTAGTGTCTGACTTCCTACCCTTCAGAACTAACATTCCACTGCCTGACCTGCTGTAGTCTGTGTAGGCCTGGGGGGTGGTTACCCATAGCCATCATTCAGAGGCCATAGCACAGGCTCTGATTGGGGTTGTCTATACCTGTCCTGCTGACTGAGACTGTTGTTGGATATGTGAACCACCCCAACTGGTATGTGTGAGTCATATGGACACACGTCACCCAGCACATTTCCTGCAGTGGGTTTTGTCACCCTGTGTAGTACTGGCTACTATGGTGACTCCAGTATGTGTTACAGATGTCATAGTGCCACTATGGGAGTCCACTTTCTGCTGCCATAACATTTAGACACCCAATTCCCTTGCATGCTCACATCCATACCATAAATACAGGTGATGACACATTCTACTCCATTTGGCAATTGGTAGGTTGATTGACTTACCTTGTGAGTGTACCGAAATTGTGGATGGTGCTGGAGGGATGCCTATGTCGGATGCACATAATACACTCCATCTACATGGTTGAGCACAGCTAGTGTCATGTTTGGCATCTCTTTTACTGTATGTGCGAGTCAGAGATAGGTGTCATTCCCTGGGTCCCTACTGTGTCAGTGTATGTGCTATGCATTGTCTCTTTGCCACAGCCTTGAAATACTGGGCATGCCTCCATCTGCCTACTAGGGCATGCTCAGGTTGTTCCTCCTCCAAGTCACTCTGTTCCTGTGCAGACTTTGACATTGGTGGGGTGGGGGCTGTGGTGCCCTACCCATGCTGTTCCTGCTGCAGCTGTTTCCGCAGAATCATATTGTGTAGCATGGCACATACCATAACAATTTGAGTACATGTAGCTGGTGAGTACTGCAAGGCTCCACCGGATGTGTCCAGACACAGGAAATGTGACTTGAGCATCCCAGACACATGCTCTATTATAAGTCTGGTCTGTGCGTGTGACTCATTATGGTGTTCCTATTCAGGTGTGTGTGCATTTCTGATGGGTGTCATCAGCCAAGGCTCAAGTGTATAAACAGGATTCTCCATTAAGTGACCGTAGGGGATGTCCCCATTGGCAAATCTCTGGTACAGCTGAGTCAGATGCCAAATGTGGGAATTGTGATAGCTTCCAGGGCAGCCAGAACACACATTCATTATAATTCCCTAGGCATCACAGACGACCTTGTAGTTGATGGAGGGGATGCCCCTGCGGTTGATGTAGGCCCTATGCAGATCACCGAGTGGCACATTGATGCATATGTGAGTGCAGTCTATGGCACCCACTACCTAAGGGTATTCTGCAATTTGGTGGAAGAGACACATATTGCTGGCCAACACCTCATGGGTGTTGAGGAAATATACGTGCTCACTGGCATGTGCTGACATGTCATTCAGGAACTCGTGGAATACTCTGGATGCTGATGCTTGTGAGATCCCCATGATATCCCCAGTTGAGCTTTGGGAGGTACTTGTGGCTAGTATTCCTAGGCCTACAGATACCTTGGTATACACTGGGATGTGTTCCCCTCGGTCAGTTTGGTGTGTCAGGCATGGCCAGCACAGCTCAACAATTTGTTGTAGGTAATCCCTGCTCACCCTATAGCGCTCCACTATCTCCAGCTCATGTAGCCCCTGATAGGATACCCTCGTCTGTACACTCTTCTCCGTCTCCTCACTGTGGGTTGATCGGCAACATTCACATCCTCACCACTCTCAGCCTCTTGCACATGTTGTTCTATGTTGCCTGCTGCAGCCCCTCTCATTTTGCAGGTTTGTTTGTTAAAAGTTCCCCGCTTGTATACACCGGTGGTGTAGAGTGTGGGAAAAACCAGAGGGGAAGGTGTTTGCATAGTTTATATTAGTGTTCTGGGCTGGGCTGTTCTGCTGCCTGTGTAATTGGCTGATTCTGATACATTTCACCTGTCAGCTATGCTAGTTCACCTTGATTACCTTCCTACTGCTGTTTTCCCTTCCAGTTGCCTTCCTGTTTAAACCCGGGGGAGCTCTGTGCAAACAGAGTGCTCAAATGTGCACAGTGCTGCTGTTTTCTGGTTTAACTTTTGTCTTCTTCAGTTAAAACCCGGTGCACGGAGTGCACACCCGCTTAGGCAATGTAAAGAGTGCTCGGCAGATTCAGACACACCCCCTAGCTTAGCTGTGCTAAGCTAAGAGCAAACCCAAGCCACAGGGCTCCAATTCACTTACAGTATGCCTGACACACACCCTTATGATGTCAGCTACCTGCTAGACTTTCACCAAGCTATTCTTACTCCTAAACTGTTGGGACCTGACTAGCATGCTGGGGAAAACTGAGATTCACTATCATTCCCCTCATTTGCATAGGATTGCCTGCTAATGCATAGTTACATGTCTTACACTGAGCCTCCCCCTTGGCAACCACTACTCAGTGGCCATGTTGTCTTCTGCATGCCATTGACTTGCATGGCAGAATACTGATTTTAGTTAGAATGCTTAATTTAGATTTATTTTGTAATTTCCCACCGACCTTGTTTGCTCGCCACCGCCTTACGCTTAAACAGCCGAGATCGGCTAAAAAAAATATAAAAGGTGATTTTTTAATTTTTTTGCCTGTTTGCAATGCCAATGGCCTTATACTTGGCCATTGTCATGCTTACTAACTGATATGCAGCCCTATTTGGAGCTGTCACAGCTACGTTTCGGAGTTTGCAGAAATGTGCTCTGTTACTAACCGAGTACATTTCTGCAGATTGCACTAGTCCTGCATGGCCAATTGCAAGCTTCCTGGATCAGAAAATCACCTCATTTGCATGGATTTCTCCTGAAAATCAGGTGATTTGTGTACAGGAGCTTAGTCCGTGTAGGCCGTGTAGGACTAGTGTAGGAGCACTCATGCACTCCCCTGCAGGCTATTCCTGGATCGAGCGCAGACATATTGCCTGCTGGAGCTACTGCACTGATCTTGCATAGAGAATCTGGGGGATGGTTTTGGCCATATGTGGTTCAAACTTGTAATATGTTTGATCTACTGAAGTATACATATATATATATATATATATATATATGCACACGGATATATATATATATATATATATATATATATATATATATATATACGCCAAAACACCAACAACGAAATAACCACCACAAAACCGAATGTTTAAAATCACAAAACTTCACATGCCCGACAAACCACAATCCCGACAATCAACAAAACACAGACCTTATCCAAAAAACACACACACAACACAAGCACACCAAAAACCTTACAAACCTACACTAAACCTTACATACACAACTATCTATGCACTAACCTTAACCCAAACCCTAACCCTAAGGTCTGTCACTATCACACACTTACCTTACCCGCACCCTAACCCTAACTCACTTAATCCGCCCCTAACCCTAAAGTCCATCACTATCGCACACTTACCTTACCTGCACCCTAAGCCTAACTCACTTAATCCACCCCTAACCCTAATGTCCGTCACTATCGCACACTTACCTTACCCACACCCTAGCCCTAATTCACTTAATCCACCCCTAACCCTAAAGTCCATCACTATTGTACACTTACCTGACCCACACCCTAACGTCCCTCACTATCACACACTTACCTTACCCGCACCCTGACCCTAATTTCCACCCCTATCGCACGCTTTCCTTATCATGTCGGTGTTCTCAGTTTCGGGCTTTTCAACTGTCGGTTTTCTCCGTTGTCGATCTTCCGGTGTCGGTTATCTTGTTGTCGGTGTTTTCCGCTTTTGGCATAATCAGGTAGACCCATGTATATATATATATATGTGGGTGTACTTGGTTTGCATTACTTACATCAACTGTTAGTATAACTGACAGATGTTTTGTTAACAGTTTTGGTGACAAGACTTTTTTAAGTCCATATATAAACACATCTCTGTATATATCTATCGATCTAAGCCAAACAAGTTTTTATTGATTTCGCTTCATTGATTTTCTTTTTTTGTAACAAAATTGCACCTACTTCCTTTGTAGCCCCTAACTTTTCTGATCAAACTTCACATTGCATGTAAGAAAAATGTGAGTCTTATTTTTCCACAATTGGCACAATCCAAACATTCTCATAACTTGCTCATCCTTAGCCCATAACTTTGGGAAATTGTTATAGCTTGCTGTCCATCTTCACTGTACTGGCATCACAACTGCCATGGGATCTGATGCAGGAACAATGGGTCACATTTTTCATTTAATGCCATTCACTACTTGACAAGTAGCTACAATGCAATGCATATAGATTAGTGCCACACCATCATGTACAGTTGCCATTCTGAATATGATCCATTAGTTTTGGGATAGTCCCAGAAAAATAGTGTATGTGTTTATTTATTTCCTTTTGTTTACTGGGAAAGTCTGTCTGGGAACTGAAGTGTCATTGACAGAGGATGCTAGTAGAGGACCTCCAAAAATAATATTAGCAAATAGATTTCTTTCGCTTCTAAGCCAGAAAGTTGCTCTGATATGTAAATATAGATATTCTTCCTTCCTTCTCGCAGTTTAGTGTTACAAATGTTTTCCTAAAAGTTAGAAAGAGATATTCAGTTGCTGATACTGACGGTCAGGTGTCTATCAGAATTTTGCACAGCAAACCCCAGTCAATACAGTGACATCATCAAAGGACTGCCTCCATCTCTTTTAGGGGCTATTGTTACCTGTCATCTTCCTATGGTCATCTGTTTTTCCATTGTCATCAATTCATTTTATGTAATGCCCTCTGCTTTTAGTTCAGTGTGTTATCGAGAGGTGGTTCTGGGTCCCCCAAATCCCATTTGGGATCTTTGTATTCTTTGACCATAGCGGTTTGTTTAATGACAGAAAATTTATCCTGCCAATTTATTTCATAGACACTTTTTGCATTCATTAATTTTGTTTCTATCCTGTTTTAGTTATTCATATCACAACTAATACCACAGCTTTGCCTGACTGCATATTTTGCAGTTTTCTGTATTCGATGATCTTTTGATACATGTTCTAGGCTGAGATCCCAGTATATGACATGTTTTTGTTTTTGACCAAAACCTAACGTTACTTTCTAATAAAAAGTAGTATGACTCCTAGACAAATATGCTTAACTACTGCATTCCATGTATGCTTCTCATTTTCAATCAGCATTTTTAATCAGTGCTTCACCCTTTGCTTTGTTCTACTCATGAGATCTAAGTCTCCCTTGGTCTGACATATTTTGTCTTCACTTGTCTTTAGATGATTTGGTCTCTTTTATGATGCCATCCATTGAACATGAATGTTCCACTTGTGGCAGCCAAGTTGTCTTTTGACTTTTAGAATTTATGATGATTTGTATAATAATGGCTCATTGCTATTCAAAAATGTGCATGTTTATTGTAAATTGAGTATAGACCAATAAAAAAAGTCCCACCACTACCACTGAATGGCCAGATTTTTCTATTGGTATATGTCAGGGAGGGCAGAGCAAAATACAAGGAAAAATCATGTACTTCTATAAAAGTAAAGAAACAGAAATGCATCTTATTTTCCTTGTATTTCTGTGCTGTCCCTCTTTAAATCTTGACAGATTCTCTTACCTCTCAACTGTCCAGATCTTTGCAGAATGTCCAGATTTTTGCTTCATATTTCTGGTCTTTTCCTCATAAAAATAGTTTTCTGCAAGCTGCTTGGGATGGAATTCATTAAATAATGCCAGACAAAAAAAAAAAAAAAATTCTGGGATATACACCAATGCATTGTATAAACATCTATATAATTGTACTGACTCGGCTGTTCCAGATAGGACCAAAGCAAGATCCTCAAGAAAGAACAAGCCTGTCAGGTGGACATCCACCATAAACAGGCTATATAATATGAGGAAGAAAATACTGTCTAAGAGCAAGAAGGACAATCTCAGAATTGGAAGCACACCCTTCTCAGCTTGAGCAAGGAAATAAGACATCTTGTAAAGCCTTCTAAAGCTAACTATGAATCTTAATTAACATCTCTAGCAAAGAAAAACCATAAGGCATTCATTAGCTACATCCAAAACCTTAAAGTAAAGCCCATATTTGCACTGAACTGGTAGTGAATGGTACCAAATATACTGAACCAGTGGAAATAGCCAACCTGCTAGTGGACAGGTGCAGTGAAAACTACTCCCCCCTGTCCCCACCACACATACCCCAAAAGATTCCTGCCACCTGTTCTCCACCTAGTATCTCTAAAGATCAGATCTTAACTGCTCTCTCCAAGGCAAAAGACACAGCCTCTATGGGACCTGATAATATTCCCAGGCTGCATTTTCAATGGTTTGAAACAGGAGTTAGCAATGCCATAGGGTACTCTTTTCAACAACAGCTTAAGCACTGGTTTTGTCCCTGCTGAATGGATAACAGCTACCGTCATCCCCTTACACAAGGGGGGTGCAGCCACAGACCTTGGGAATTATAAACCCTAGGCTAATTTGCAAGGCCATGGAGAGAATCATCGTGGACCCTATTAACAAGGATATTGGAGACCTTCAAACACTTCTGACCCAGTCTGGTTTTGCTAAAGGGAGATCCTGCCTAGTAAACCTGGTGGACGTCTTCGAGACTGTCAGCAAAGCCCTGAACAAAGGCAAATATCTGCATACGGCCTACCTAGACTTTGCCAAGGCCTTTAACGTAATCTCCTACTCAGGCATGAATGAAAAACTCATCCACTGGGTATTAACTCCTATACTGTCAGGTGGGTTGCAAACTGGCTCACCAACAAAACACATACAAAATAGCAGACTCCATCTCCACCATCTGACCTGTTACCAGTGGTGTTCCATAGGAATCAGTGCTGGGGCCCCTATTGTTTAGAATCTACTTCTCATAAGTCCAGGCAAAAACAAAAGGTTTGTGGCTGACAATGTTTGCTGATGACTGCAAACTGGGAACAGGGACTGAGTCTCCAAATGATGTCAACATTCTACAAGAAGTACATACACAAACTAATGAGTGGTGCCAAAGTCATGGTCTTAAACTCAATGCAAAAACAATGCATTATCATCCCCTTTGGCAAAGGTGATTCCATGCAGATTACCATATTACTAACAACACCCTAAGCTCTAAATCAGTGGTGACAGATTTGGGCACACAGGTTGACAGCAACCTTACTTTTGATCACCATGTCTCCACGGTAGTAAGAAAGGCCTTCTCCGTTGCTCACCTCGTAAGCAAGGGCATAGCTTCCAGAACAAAAGAGGTTATAACCCTCCTGTACTCTTCCCTCATCAGGCCAATAATAGAATACAATGCTCCCTTTGTTAGGTACCTAAATAGGCTCCTGCAGCAAATGGAGAGACCTCCCTCAAAGGTTCCTCAAAAAGAAAATTCAGGATCTTCAGCAAATGTCTTATGTGAACAGGCTGAAATCACTGTCACTATACTCTGTATCATATAGACTACTCAGAGGTTGCCTGTACCTTGCAGTATAGAGCAACCTCTGATCCTGCCTTAATAGAAATGCTGAACATTCATAAGTTAAATGGTACATGATACTCTAGGTACCTTAACCTAGCATGTGACATCAACACTACTTGCTGGAGAGACAAATGTAGGTTAAACAGAGCCCCTCATTAACTCTTTTTAAGTGCAACTTGGATGATTGAATAAGAAACCACAAATTCACCCCAGGGGTTTCGCCTGTGTCCATCTTGGATAGGGACAGTCAATGCTGATTTAGATCTCCTTATAACATAGACTAAATCTCTAGACCCTTAAGGGAACAAGGGTTGAACTTGGCTAGGCTTGTAAGGGCCCTAGGGTCATTAGCCTAGTAAACCTTGAACATCAGAAAGAGAATGCAGAGAAATGCTACAGCACTATTATACAAAGACATTATTTAATAATGGTAAACAATTTATTTCTTAAATAATGTCATTGTTTAATAGCAAGCTTCATCCTAATGATCAAACTACACCAACAATAATGGGTAAATCCAACATTACCCACACCCAGTAATGGATTATTGCTTAAGTATATGTCTTTTTGCTGTAGATTGTATTAGTTACATACTTCAAGGTTATATCAGTTGCATGACTTTTTTAATGATAATTGTTACTACTATTATTATTACTTTGTATTGACATTAGCAACATCAACATTTTGATGTCGAAACCTTTTCAAGTCTATTGTGCAGATTCAATAAAACCTACATGGTCCACTAAAACTGTGTGCTTGTTCATCCATGTTGCACACATGATAGAGCACTGTTTTTTATTCAGTAATCATGCCATGTAGCACAACTCAAACACAATAAACATCATGGCATGCTACTTACAGCATAAGCAGCTGAATTGTATGCTAATCAACAAATCCAAGATGTGGAAGCTATTCAACAAGCTATAAAGCAACTGTGTAGACTCAGTGCTAATTTTCCCTGTGAATTCCAAAACCTACTGGAATACAGCCACGGAAACAAGGATACACAGAATGAATGTTAGGGGCTGCTGTTGCTCTTATTCATATGTATGTGCAGCAGGCCCAAGTCTATGCTGCTGCTGCTGCTGCTAATAGACCTCGGCCAAGAAGGAGAAGGGTGTTTAGACCCAGTTTAAATTTTTATGGTCTGCATAAGGTGGAAATTGTAGAGTACTACAGGGTGGATAGAAACACACTACAGGAACTCTGCAACCTCTGTTGTCCTCAACTGGGAGCAAGGGCAAATCGAGGAGAACCAATACATATGGAGACTAAGGTATGTGTAGCACTTAGAATATTAGCTACTGGAACCTTCCAGAGACCAACAGAGGACATGCTGGGGATGTCATGGGCATCAGCATCCAGGATCCTGCATCAGTTCCTGAATGCTATGGTACAACATGCCAGTGATTACTTATATTTTCCCCATACACCTGAGGACAGAGCCATAACTATGCAGGAGTTCTACCCTGTAGCACACTACACTGAAGTCCTGGGTGCAATACACTGTATACATGTAGAAATCAAAGCACCACTTAGGGAACATGGAAAGGTATACATAAGTAGAAAGGGATTCCACTCCATTAACTGCCATGTAATGTATAAAGCTAAGGGAATCATCCTACATGTGTCTGCTGGCAACACAGGCACTTACCACAACTTACACATCTGGCACAACTGTGAGCTGTATGAAATGCTTTCTTGGGGGGATGTCTCACAGGGACATTTACTTGGGGATGCAGGTTATTCACTGGAACTGTGGCTGATGATGCCCATCAGAAATGCACACACACCAACTGAAGAACACTATAATGAGGCACACTGTCAAACAAGAAATATCACAGAGCATGTGTTTGGGCTGCTGAAGTTGCAGTTCTGGTGCCTAGATATATCTGGGAGAGCACTGCCATACAATACCTATACATGCACTGAAATCTTCGCCATCTGTGCCATCCTTCACACGATTATCCTGAGAAAACAGCATCAGCAGGAGCACCAAGGGGAAGGACCACTCATCCCACCACCACTGTCAAGATCACCCCAGCCACTTGCAAGTGAGGAGTCAGAGGGGGAATCGGCAGCTGCTGGGGGTGTAGGCAGATGTAAGTGTGGACAATATGCCCTTGCACTGGCCAAGAGGCAATGTATAGCACACACGCTCACCACCTAAGGGGCTGCACCTTCATCCTATGCACATTCATACAGTAACATTGATGTCAGGAAATGTTCACAACCTTTCCTTACCCATGTAATGTCTGTGTACTGCTAGCATCAGACAGAGTCAACCCCAAACTAAAACTCTTGGAACTGCTGGATTTCCAAGGTGTGTTGAACCTGGAATAGAAAAAGAAATGCCTATAAATACAAATAAATGACATATCCTGGCATACTATTACTTGCTAATGGAGGAAAGTATAAGATGGATGATTTTTACACAAGGACATCAAGTTGTGACAGCAGTGACTTATGTGAATATATGTGTCCAATGTCAACTAATAGGCCTCATGTATCAAAGATTCACACATTCGTACCTTTCAGATCTACAGATTTTCACAGAATGTCCACAGTTTGGCCTTATAGATTTGTACTGGCAAATCATTAAAGAGTGAAGTTAGAAAATAATGACACACATTTTTCATATCCCTCAGCAAAATAATAAAATCTTTAATAAAAAAAACTGTTATTCCATCAACTGTCCACATTTGTAACACCAAAATTTCTAAAAAGTCTCCCTGTTGTTGGGCCTTTGTCGGACTTTTTTTATGTCTTGGTTCAGCTTTGTTGGTCTAAGATGTTGGCAGGGAGGCACTCATTATAAAAACCTGTAAGAAAGACAGAATCACAAACACAAATATAGTAAGGACTAAGTCAGCTATGCACCCTGAGCTTCAAACAAAAGACTTACATATCCCTGAATCCAAAAGAAAGAAAACAAGGATATGGTACAGTTATCATCATTTGCACAGGGTATTTTGTGGGGTGTATATTAGGTGATTGAAACTCTAGGTAATCAAATACCTAAAGAGCGACACCTAAACACCGAAAGCTGTAAATATTTAACGGCCACATCTACAAATTTTTTGTAGGGAAAGAATTTGCTTGGCCGTTATCAGGAATCTGCCCTTTTCTCCACTGTAGAGTGATCTTGGAGTTGGTATATTTAATTAGGGGGTGCGGGGGCCACATTGGGGGGTGTGGGGGTGAAGCCCCCCACTCGATTAAGGTTTGAAATTATTTTTTCCTCCTGCCAAGCGAATTCTTTCCCTATGAAAGAATTTGCAGAAATGGCCATTTGATGTTTACATCTTTTGCTGTTTAGGTGTCAAGCTTTAGGTATTCGATTACCTAAAGTTTCAACTTTATGATATAGACCCATTGTGGGGGGGGGGGCAGGAGGCCTAGGCTGACACAAAAGGTAGTGAGTACGTGTGAGTAAGTAAGAGAAACAGGCAGACATTTGGATAAAGTATAAAATGGCCACTGACTGAGACAGAATAAGCTTTAAGCCTCACAACTGACCCATTTACTGTTATGTGTGTGTGTGTGTGTGTGTGTGTGTGTGTGTGTGTGTGTGTGTGTGTGTGTGTGTGTGTGTGTGTGTCTGTATATGCATCCCAGGTGAAACTGGTGTGCGAGTGTCTGCAAGAAAACAGACAAACTCTGTGCTAGCTCTATGCCCTGGTGCATTAGATGGCTGTGAGCCATGCATGGTAGAGATGATAGTTCATCGTTGTTGTCCCTGACCCTAAGAACTGGCTCTATCAGGAGTTGCACTGGCATGTCCACTTTCACAGTCAGATGTACTGCAGCTACCTGAATGTGACTGATATCTGATGGACAAGCTCTGCTCACAAGTATGCCCAGGACCATGACCCCATGGCTTTCTATGTGTGGTTGTGGACACCTCAACCACTGATGGAGCAGTGGAAATAGTGCCACTACTGGAGTGTGATGAAACACAACCACATCAGCTAACATCAGATAATGTGGCTGCCCCCCTCTCAGCAGACGTTCCATCACAGACACCACCCATTCCAATGTGTCATTCATCCGATCCATTAAGTCAGCAACATGGTGGAGACAGTCATGCATGTCAGCCTGTGCCACATATACAACCCTAAGCATTTCCTTGGAGGCCTTATTGTAAAGTACCTGTGTCTCCATGATGGCTCTAAGCATAAGTTGAGTGGCATAGAAAGACACACCATGATCAACTGGAGGAAGGACAGCAGGCCTCTTCCCAGCACCCCTTATAACCCTGCTGTGTTGCACCTCACCCATACTTTGGCTATAGCCAGAGTCAACAGGCACTGAAGCCGCAGTAACCACACTACCCTGATAAGTGTCTTGCCCTCTACCTGTCCAGTATTAGATAGCTCACTAGAATGGGTTTGCATAGGCCTACTATCTGTGTCCAATGGAAATAGAGGAGATGGATGAATGCCAATCTCAGTGTCAGATTCAACCTCTGCACCCCCCCCCCAACTGTGCCTTTGTTTGGCCACCATCATCATCATCGACTGCTGATACTCTGATATCAGGTGGTAAGTGTCCTAGACTTCCATTATCAGGATTTCATGTGATATTAAGAATAAACACAGGAAAGAAATGAATAGCTTCTTCTTCTTCTTTTGGCTTTTTCATGGTTAGGGGTTGCCACAACAGATCACCTGTCAGCTCATGATTGGCAGTGGAGTTTTACAGTGTTGAGTTGCCAGCCTGGTGCCCAACCTTCCACAGAAGGCACACACACGCACACACTCAGACCTAGGGCCAATTTAGAGTGTCCAATCCACCTACAGCATGTCTTTGGGATGTAGGAGGAAACTGGAGCACCTGGAGGAAACCCACACGGCCACAGGGAGGACATGCAGACTCTGCACAGAAGGCACCCCAGCCAAGGATCAAACCGGAGAACATCTTGCTGTGAGGCGACAATGCTAACTGCTGCACCACCGCAGCTGCCCGAAAGAAATGAATAGCTACACTACTGCAATTTAATATATGCTAACAAACTAACACTGGTGCCACTATCACAGATGATACAGTAATACACACACAGACCTGACACCCACCTCTCACATATGGATAAATACATATCTCTGTCAAATACTCATCAGTACTAAAATAAAAATTTGGCTTACAATATGCAGATGACTCAACACTTGCTACGAAGAATGGTCCTGAAAGAAGTTAAGCAAAATGTAAGGACATCATCATCATAACAATAACACAAGGGGAACAATTTATTACCTTTATATGTCATTAACAATACATTTAACTGAAAATTGAATGACACATCCACCCCAAGCCCATATGCAATGAACCAGAATGTTGTTAATTGTATCAGTTTGTAAATACATCCCCCCAAAAATAAATTTGTTAATCCAATTTAACTATTGCCTTCAGTATTTTACTATACAAAAATTGTTAAACACTGACATAAGTAAGCTTATCTGGAAGCTCCACATAGAACATACTAGTCTTCCCTAAAACAGAAGCACTGACATCAATCACATGCTGGTGTGCATTTTTCATTGAGCTCTCTGGATTCCTGACAGTGTACAGTACTGTTTCATTTGGTGTCAGTGGTGGCTGTGTAGCAGACCCCCCCCCAGTGGCCAGCTGTCCACGGGCCACTGCAGCTGCTCTCCTCCGGGCCACTCAAATCATATCAGTGGCCCTATGACACACCTGACCATATGTTCTAATGTGCTCCAATGTTGATGAAAGGCTTGGACAGTCACATCATTCTCTGAGTGAGTGAATGGAGCTTTGCAGGGATTGTGATACTTTAGTGCCATAGTCCTAGGTGACGTAAAACACAAAAGAAGGCTACTACACATAAATATCACATAAATAAAAGTTCTGCATAGATATGGCACATATTATTCATTTTTCAATACTACCCACTAGAGAAACACAAAACTTTGGTTATTAAAATATAAAAAAGTGCTATGTGGTTGTAACATATCACAGTCACACACAAGCGAAGTTCTGAACCAAAATAAGGGCTAATAAGAGTAAAGCAAACCTCTGTAAAAACATATTTTTGGTTGTGGCAACAAAGAAATGGAACTTGCCTCCCCCACCCCAAAACAACAGGCAAATTATATTTTGTGCCAAACAAGGAATAACATATCAGTCACTTATTATAAGTGCTTTTAATGAAACTGTCAAAGAATGTGTACACATTTACACATTTACCACAGAAAATCCATTTTTATACAATTGCCAGTCACCTGTACCTGTGTCCATATATGGCCCATACTGGAAGGCTAACATCCCTGTGTCATTGACAATACAGGGCATTTACATTTCACTGCAACAAAACAAAAGAGTGTAAAGAGAAACAGTTGTAACAGTAGATGAAATTTAATAAGGCTGTGTATCTGAGAAGGTAATATGCCCTGGCAAAAATGCCTATGCCATCAGTAAACTTCTTAGAAGTGCATATAGATGAAAGTTGCATTTGCCAGTGCATGCATGTGTGTGTGTGTGTGTGTGTGTGTGTGTGTGTGTGTGTGTGTGTGTATGTGTGTGTGTGTGTGTGTGTGTGTGTGTGTGTGTGTGTGTGTGTGTGTGTATATATATATATATATATATATAAAAATATATATATATATATATATATATATATATATATATAAAAATATATATTTTGTTTACAAGTTACATGTGAGCAACCCTAGTATGTAATTTAAAAATGCAATCATACTTTTTGAGATCAGTAGTCTTCTGTGTAGATAAATCCAAAGTAATAGCAATCTCCTTTTTGTTATCCACATGCACAACTCTCCTCACCATCAAGTTCCCTAGCTACATGGTTACCATTTTCTAGTGTAGATTCCGACCTGTGAGGATGAATAGGTATATGCAGTGCAGGCATTCCCTCAGTGGTTGTTATACTCATTAGAAATGCTGAATACCAAATTGTGGCTCTATGTAGCAGGTATAAACAAAGTGCAGGCACTCCCTCAGTGGTTGTTGCTAATGGATTGCAACTGTGAATGATTTTTGGTATCTAGAAGGAAAACACAACAGCAATACATACTCCCTTACCTGAAGTGGGTGTGTCACCCAGGTTCCACTTACAAAGTGTAGAAGTAATTGTATCAAGTTTTTAAATGTAAGTAAGCAACACATAATTCTCAGTTTCTGTTCAGTAATATCTAAAATATCCTGTCTCTGTTGAATACTGTCCATTATTGCCAGTTTTTAAATGTAAGTAAGCAACACATAATTCTCAGTTTCTGTTCAGTAATATCTAAAATATCCTGCCTCTGTTGAATACTGTCCATTATTGCCATTTAATATTCTCATACATTTTAAGGACAATGACACAAAAATGCCTTATAGACTGCATGTGTCATATTACTGCTCAGATAATGGAAGAATGAACATCATTCAAAGATAAGACAGAGCTACGTTGCTGCAAACAACAGTCATAAATGGTTGTGTGATCACTCATTGCACTAAATCTGAAATGAACACATGTACAAACAACTGAGAGTGTACAAGTGTCATATGTGTTGTTAATACTGTGGATGACTTGGGACTTGCTTGCATGCACAATGATTTTCATTCCTGCTGCAAAGCTGTTTATGCGGCAAAGAGGGATAAGACACTCTTACTGTGTTTTGTAGGTTCATTGGTGCAACAGTTCAAATCAAGACTAAAAATCTTTAATGCATACTAGCATTTCTTTTGTAATTTTTTTTTATTTTATTTTTTTAAACCACTATTTGTGAGGCGCGTGGCTTAGTGCAAACACAAATACAATAAATGTCATGTAATGTAGTTCTATGTTAAAGAATATATAAACTACACATAAGAATCTTGTGTGCATGTAGCACATCTGCGAAACACAGTGAGCCACACAGTATACACCATCTGTAGATCATGGTTCAAGTCCCACCTTTGTTTTTTTAAGACAGAAACCTAATAAACACTGCTCACAAGGATAAAAAGGTGAGCTTTGCTTGCCACATTTGTGCATTACTTAACTTTGTGCAAACTTAGCCTAATGGCCCACACATGAAGCAGACAAGAAGCAGACATTTTCAATTTCAAAAAGTTCACATTGTTGCAACTATTACTTTCCATTGCACAAACCTGCGAATGGCATTGAGCAGCAGTTAGCAATCTCCCCAACATCTGCAGGTCTAGAACACCTACAGACTGGAAGCAGACAGAAGATTTCAAAATGGATACATTGTATTCTCTATGGTTTGCCTCCATGTAAACACAGTAAGCAGTATTGCAGGGTGGCTAACACACATACCTAAGAATGACTATGAAAATATACAGCTGTTTCTTACCTGTTCCAGTGACAGCAGGTGTAAGTGTAGGGCTGCAATACACATGAGCCTGGGTTCTAATCCAGCAAAATACAAAGTTTTATTCCTGTTGTTCTAGTTTACTTTATATTAAAATTAACATGAAAACAATAATCAAACACAGAAATAACTGGCTACAGAAGGTGCATTGAGCACAGGGTAAAAGCTATACATTAAATGTGTTACTGTGGGCATCAGTAGAATTATGGCTCTACAATTACACATGCATTTTCTGAAGTGTCATGTCGCACACATACATGTTTAAACACTCTGCTCTTTAATGTATATGTATAAGTAATGAGCACCTCTGACAAACAAGGTCTCAGTTGCAATGGGCACAGTGCACAGTAATGATTGTAAAAATGCACTTGCAGTCCAACCTTCCCTGTAGACACTGGTATAAGTTAATGCTCACAATACATGTGAGCCAGGGTTTTAGTCTAGCACAATCACCATTTTATTAATGCTTATCCACTCAATTTACAAAAAAAAAAAAAAAGAAAAAGAAACAAAATTATAAATAACAATAAGTATGTATAGCAGTGGAGCTCATATGAATTCTATGTGACAGAGGGTATACTGAATATGAATATTCTGCAATTATAATTGTCTTCTCTGACCTTGGATGGGCTACAGACCTGAATGATAGTCAAACACACATGAATGTTATATCACGACCTTGTCAGATCCCATGCATACATGGTTAACCCCTCACTCTATCAGGTGTATTTATATATAATTAATAAGCATGTCTGACAAGCACTTTTTCTGTGGCAAGAATGAAACATCACCCATGTTGAAGAGCATGTTTTGTACCTATGAATAGGTTTGTATCCCACATTGTACAAATGTATTTTATCAGTGTGCAAAGCCAGGCAAAAAAAGTGTTAGGTTATAAAATGTATGCCTCCAATACGTCTGCAAAGTTGAATCAGCTAACAGTTACAGCAGCAACCAGTCCATAAACTAATGCCAACTGTCAGATTAACCTTCTTATTTCAAAAACTGCTTTCCTCTCTGGTTAGTACTATTGCTCTCCACTTAACATTGTGCAAACTCAGTTGGCATCATTGTTGAGGTTTGCAAAGTAGTAGTAAACATGATGACACAATTTTGCAGGAAAGCACTATTTTCTTTTGCTATTTTCTGTGACTGGATGTGTCTGGATGTAGAAGAGAAAGCCCCCAATTTAGGGCTCATAAGTTGGGTGTCAAGGAGTCCAGAATCTTTAATGGATGCCTTGTAAAGTGACACATCTGAAGCCTCTTGCTAAGGGATTATACCAGCTGCCAGTATAAGTCTGAGGCATGGAATAGTCTGATAAAGGCTGTCTCCAGTGCAACTGACATTCCATGCACTGGACAGCAGTGCAAGCACCATTTTTAATGACCTCAAAAGGTGCAATCAGAATACACTCAACTAGTGGCTGGCTGAATTTAGGATTGATGGCATCTTACAATTGTGAAAGTATACAGATAAAGAGAATTTAAACTAGATTGACAGTTGCATATAGGCAAGAGTGGTTTGCATAATGCTCTTTGTTTGTTCTCTTCTTTTTATTCCAAAGCTAAACAGAATAAAATGGCAAACAGGGAGGCCCATGTTGAGCATTTGGAAAGACTGAGGGATGCAAGGGTTATGTATACAGCACAACAGAACTACTATTTTATATAAAGTATTGGTCTTCTATACAATAGTAATAAATTAAGCATGTATATCCTAGCTGTAAAATCAAGCACGCATGCTTCAGTCTGTAGTACAAGCCAACTGCAGGAGTCAGATCTAATACTATAGTCAGATGTTGTGGGTTCAAATACCAGAAGTAACAAATATAGAGTCAAATCATTTAAAAATGTTACATAATAATTTCAACAGAAGTGGATTAAATGCCTTGCTGTTAATTTAATCTGTATTATTTTACAAAGCATATGTGCAATATATGCACATTGTAAGGACTACTTTGAGCAATCATCTGTTAGTCTGTAGTTGTTAAGAAGTATTCTTAAATGTAAAAGCACCAATAAATTATTTATTTTGTAATATTTCATTGTATGTCACATATGATGGTACTAATTATCTCTTTTATCTCTTACCCCAACCCTTATCTCTTTTTTTTATTTTTATATGTGTAGTCACAATGTTTTCATGTTATCCATTTCTGACAACACACACAATGCTTTACAGCACAGGGAGGTAGGCCATCTACAATGGCTCAGCCTGCCCCCACTCCACTGGCTCCTGCACTGACACCTATCTTATTGGGGACTAAAACTGGCAGCACTGCCTCTGCTGCCCCTGCAATAACTGGGCCTTCCACATCAGGTAGAATTACCCCATCAGATGATGCTGTAGTACCCTCCAGGAGTAGTGGCGGAAGTGGGGATTTTGTCTCTCGCCAGTAGTTGCCAGGCCTGGTGCATAGGGTCATACACAGCACCACTGGTGTACACATATGCTGGATGGAGAGGATGTTCTCTTTTATGCTCCATAGAAAAAACATCAAGTACTCTAACAGCTAATGGAGTAAGGAGACAGTGCTGACAGTTCTGTAGGTGAGGATTAGATTCTCAATGTCCCCATGTTTGATGGGCATGGGCATCTAATGTCCCCTTCATATCATTAGTTATGGTGTCCTCATCCTGTTGTGTCCCTCACTGTCCCTGTGTCTTGTCTTGTTTGTCCTGTTTGTCTGCATCTGCTTTCTCACCTAACTTGCTTACTTGACCCAGAAATACCTGTGTCTCTTACTCAACCATTCCTCTCTTACTGAAGTAAAAAAAAAATGGGTACCTGCCCACTAAAAAAAATATCCCATACATAGCTATCCAGTTTGCACAGGTGTCTTCTTGACATACTTGATTCAGCCCAATTGGCTATACAACATGATTGTGTTGCTGTCACCCCTCTTTGTTGAGATGACAGTCCAAATTCAGCTAAAATTCTATATATATTTTTATTTTACACTGTTGAAGAAATTGAGAGCTATGGTTCTTTCCTACCTCCCTCCTGCACATTCCTCTATTGCTTTCCCTTTGTTCTTCCCCCTACTTGTTCTACATTTATCACTTTCCTATCTACCCCATTTTAACACCTTTAATCTGGTAAACAACCCAATGAAGCCCTTCACCTCTTGTCCTCTGTGCTTGCATGGAGTTTGGCATCATGCATCAATGCCGAGTGACAGTGAATGGCTCTTCAATGGTGTGGTTACCTCTGTGCAATGCTGCTTCAACATGCTGTGCTAAGGTAACACACAGTGAAAGTAAAATAAATAATTATTTAATTGCATTCTAAATACATATTTTAAAGTATTAGATGCATCTGGATTTAAACCTTTTAGCATCAGGACTCAGAAAAAATATCTCACTGGACTTATACCTACTGCCACAGAGTCAGAAAAGCATCAGGTGTGTTTCTTACAGTTATTACTATCCATGCTGCTCACATTTGCTCACTGCTTAACTATGCACAAATGTGGAAAGCAGTATAAATGTGAATCTTGTCATACGTCTTAACCTCTTAGAGCATAAAATCTGGACAGAGCCTAAAGAGATGGGGAGACAAATAGGGACAGATTTTAAATATTACTCTTACAAACTTAGAAAGTTGACAGAATAATAGGTTTTGCATTAGCATGAATTTTCTGAAGGATGTGGAGTCTTAAAGTCAAATATTTGTCATTATTTAATGACTTCATTCCTTAGCTATTTGTCAGAAAGGTACAGATTTTAGGAAGAACACACCAAAAATAGGAGGCAAAAATTTGTACATTGTTTGAAAATCTGTACAGTGGAGAGGTATGAATCTCGTATGAGTAAACACTTTGACATCGATCACACAAGCCACCTGTTCAGTGGTGCACTATGCAAAGTGCAGAATAATACGTATTAATTATGTTTACTCCCCATTTAGCCTTCATCCCATGAAAGTACATATAAAAACACAACACAGGGGTAGGCGCTTTTTTATGACTGAGCATATATTTACACTGTAGTCATGTGTTACCTGCAACCATGCACTTGAAATGTGGTGTCTCAGTACTTACTTGTTCCCAACTTCCAAATATATCAAATACACTACAGAAATAAATAAAAGATGCTTTCATATATACCTTTTAAAATACACCTGCACATTAGAAACACAACAGCAAATACTAAACGTTGCACACTCATCAATCTGCTAACATGCAGATCTTTAATATCTTGACAGATGTGCATGGCTTCCCATCCATTTCCTACAGGCCTTCCAAAATTTTCTCTCAAATATCCAAAGATGCTGTCATCCACTATAAATTGCATGACAGCATTGTAAAAGTTAGACTTGTACTGTGGTGCTGACATTATGTATTGCATTCTCAGAACAGTGTACTTAGGTAGAGAGTTCTGTTCTCACTACAGTCAACTGGTGTGTGTCTGTCAAGTCAGTAGAACATAACTGTGTATGCTTCAATCATTAATGCAATCCCATGAAGTATGAATATTTTGACAGTGGTACGTGCCTACACATCTATTTAATTCAGGCCTTATAACATCTTTTGTCAAATATCCAGTGATGATTTCATCCACTATAAATAGTCCTGCAGCATTGTAAAAGTTAGACTTGTGCCATTGCATTTGTGATAAGTACTGAGTTTTCTAGTTGTTGAACTTAGTTAGATAGAGGTTCTAATCTCACTGTAGTCAACATGTGTGTGTGTGTGTGTGTGTGTGTGTGTGTGTGTGTATGTGTGTGTGTGTGTGTGTGTGTGTGTGTGTGTGTGTGTGTGTGTTTGTGTGTGTGTGTGTGTGTTTGTGTCTAGGTAGAAGAGTATAACTGTGTATCCTTCAGTTACAGCACAACCCCATGGAGTCCCAATATTTTTACAATTGTAAATGCCTACACATCCTTTTAATGTAGGCCTCACAAGATTCTCTCTCAAATATCCAGTGATGAATTCACCCATTATAAACTGTCCTGAAAAACTGTAAAAAGCAGACTTGTACAGTGGCACTTGCATTAAGTACTGAGTTTTCTAGGGATTCTAATCTCATGGCAATCAGCTGGTGTGTGTGTGTGTGTGTGTGTGTGTGTGTGTGTGTGTGTGTGTGTGTGTGTGTGTGTGTGTGTGTGTGTGTGTGTGTGTGTTTGTCTAGTCAGAAGAGCATAACTGTGTATTTTTCAGTCATCAGTACAATCCCTTGGAGTATCAATGTGTTAACAGTTGTTCTATAAATTGTCCTACATCACTGTAAACTACAGACTGTGCCATGGCTCTTGCATTAAATACTGAACTCTCTAGTTGTTGTACTTAGTTAAGGAGGGATTCTGTTCTCACTGCAGTCCGCTGGTGTGTGTGTGTGTGTGTGTGTGTGTGTGTGTGTGTGTGTGTGTGTGTGTGTGTGTGTGTGTGTGTGTGTGTGTGTGTGTGTGTGTGTGTGTGTGTGTGTGTGTGTGTGTGTGTGTGTGTGTGTGTGTGTGTGTGTGTGTGTGTGTGTGTGTTCACTTGATTGACGTTCACGGGACCATTTTACACAAGCATGTTGGACACTACCATCTTCTCCCTCGAAACTGCTGATGTCTTCCCTTATAAAGTGTTGTCTGACACTCTCCAAGTCAGACTTGTGCTGTGGCATTTGTGTTAAATAATGAGTTCTCTAGTCAGTGCACTTAGGGAATCTGTTGTCACTCCATTCAACTGATGTGTGTGTGTGTGTGTGTGTGTGGGGGGGATGTTTGATCACTTGTTTGACATTCAAGAGACAATTTTCTACTTTCATGTGGGACACTGCTATTGCTATCCTCTTCTCACCAGACTCTGCCAATGTCATCAGCTTCAAAGTGTTGTCAGACACTATAAAAGCCATACTTGTGCTGTGGCACTTGCGTTAACTACTGAGTTCTCTAGACAGTGTACTTAGGTAGGAATTCTAATCTCACTGCAATCCACATGAGTGTGCAGTCAGAACGTAACTGCATATCTTACAGTCAGAAATACAGTTACATGGAGTACAAATATTTTGACAGTTATACATGCCTACACATTCATTTCATTCAGTCTTCCCAACATCTTCTCTGAGATATCCAGTGATGATGTCATCCACTATAAATTGTCCAGCAGCATTGTAAAAGTCAGACTTGTGCTGTGGTGTTTGCATTAAATATTGAGTTCTTCAGTCTGTGTACTTTGGTAGGATTCTAATCTCATTGTGGTCAACTGGTGTGTATGTCTCTTTGTTCACTTGGTTGATGTTCAAGAGACCATTTTACACTAGCATGTGAGGCAGTGTTATCATCTTTTTCTCATCACACACTGCTGATGTCTTCAGCTATAAAGTATTATCAGACACTGAAAAAGACAGACTTGTGCTGTGGTGCTTGCATTAAGTACTGTGTACTATAAATTGTTAGGTAAGGGTTCTAGTCTCAGTGTGGTCAATTAGTGTGTGTGTGTTTGTTCCCTTGATTGACATTTGAGAGACCATTTTACAGCAGCACATGAGACACTGCTATTACCATCTTCTTCTCACCAGACACTGCTGATGTCATCACTTATAAAATGTTGTCTGGTACTCTCTAAGTCAGACTTGTGCTGTAGAATTCTCTAGTCAGTGCACTTAGGTAGGGGTTCCTTTGTCACCTCATTCGACTATGTATGCGTGTGTGTGTGTGTGTGTGTGTGTGTGAGTGTTTGGTCACTTGCCTTCAAACATCTTGTTCTAGCATACACTAATATGTCTTCCTGCATAGCATGCACCCTGACAGTATTCAAGACAAACATGTGCTGTGGCACTAACATTAACTCCCCATTTTACATGCTACTTTAACTACACGTATAGGGGTTCTAATCTGACAGCAGATAACTTGCATGCCTATACATACAAATATTGCATGTGAGACAATGTTACACAGGGATGTGACTCCCAGCTATGTCCTACACTCCTCCCAACATATTCTCCTTAGCATACAATGATGTTAACATACTCCATGAAGTGTAAAGTGACAGCTTTACAGTCAGTAATATGTGGTGTTGCTGCTGTGACATTGTATGGTATTCATCTTCTATACCTACACAGGTGTAATGTTAAATTAGGCCCACTCTACTGCTCTGTGTTTGTGGTTGTTGGTGCATTATGATCATTGTATGATCTTTGGAATCTCTCTTCATTTCATTACCACTTGGAGAACATTTCACATAGCCCCATGCATCCACCATCATCCTTTTTCCTCTTGTCACATGACATCCTTCCTGCAGAGGAATAGAGGATGTCCTCATGTCAAATATGCATATACACATCATGAAGCAGAGTCCTTCCATGATCCTCTGCAAGCCATCTCTAGATCACTACATGTGTGATTGTTAATTCTGTCATGATGTGATGCACATGTCCCATATGGACAGTGACAGTATTTATTGCAATCCAACATATGCACAATAGTCTTACTATCTTTCATAATATAGATATAGGGATTTTGTTAACATGGAATAATAATGGCTAGGATTTCATGTGATGCTGGCCATTAGCCTAATAATGTCCTATGACCCTATGAACAGTTGACATGTCAATGTTGCTGTCATTGATGTGCTATATTGAAGTGTGGATGTACAGTATGGCTACAAGAGGCTATTACAATCTATGATGCAAGCCAAGGTACTGATGGCAGTCACTGCCATTGCATTACATGGTCCCTTTACACCAGCTGTAATAATGTACTTCCTGAACTGTTGACATGGTATGATGCACTTGTGTGTATTGCTGGCATATTAGAACATGTGTTGTTGTAGTTGAGTAGTTCATCTTTCTACACAGTTCACATTATACCATCACAGTGACACTTTTAGTATGGCACAGGTGTGCATGTGTCTACATACCATCATTAAATGTTATGTGACAGACAATATAAATTCATATTGATTACATGGTCACATACATTTTGCATCATACACAGGTTTTTGTACTGTGATATACACAACCAATATATCATATGTTTTGATTTAATTGCAACCCCATGGAATTCACTGTATGTGCATTTAGGTTGCAGTAATCAAGGATTAATTTAGGTGGTCAGCAGCACCATTGTGTGAATATTGGCATTTGTGTCAGGAAATGTTCTGTATGAGCCACAAAAAACTGATTGGTAATGTGTCCTGATAGGACATCAGGCTACTCATACACAGCTTGGCCATGAAACACATATAGGCATATGTGCAATTGATGTAAGTATATGGCAGTGGTACAATTATGTGACTGTGTCCATAGTGCCACTGTGTGTAATGTGATGAATGACCAAGGTTGTATTTGGAGGTATTTTCATAAATTATTTATTCCAATAAATGTGAAATGTTAAGTGGAATACACAGATAAGCACAGATCTGTATATACATGCCACCAGACATACCCAACTTACTTTCTAAGGTGGACAGCTCATCTGTGTGTTGTGTATGGCTAATAACACAGAATCAATGCGCCCTGACAACATCACAGGTTGCCTATAATATGACTCACAACATGGACCTACCAGACACAGTTGGATTGATACTTGAACACAATCTCCAGATGGACAATGTTCCCATAGAAGGGTTGCATCAACATGCATCCTTCTGAATGGCAGGAGGGGGGCATCACCTGAAGCATGCATTGATTGACCCATTCTGACTCTCCTCATTTGTGAGGTAGGCTCACAAGTCATCATGGATATTTTCTAAACAGAAGCATGCAATATCCTGACTGTGTGCAAAACATGTGTGTTTGGTTTGGGCTGCATCATATCTGTTACATCTTTTTTTTTTTTTTTTTTTTTTTTTTTTTTTTTTTGTTGCTCAAAAGGTTTTTATTTTCAAAATATAATTGAATGACATCTATAATATTTGTATATAACATCTAAATAACTATGTACATTATTTACATTAGCCTGACATTTATAAAATAAATCCATCTATACCATTATTTGTAGATATGATCAACCGGTTATCAGAGAATGTCTGTTCAATTATTGCATAATGTCAATTAATGATAAGACTTTCTTCCATGGGTTGATGAGCAATTGCTTAGAATGAAGCCTTAATTCTTTAATTTTAATTTCCATCAGTGCTTTAGTTTTTAATAGGTTATAGAAGTCTTCCGGAGTCAGTAAAGTATTTGTATTCCAAGTATTTGTATTCCATCTTCTAGTTATACACTCACTTGATATTGCAAGTATTATCCATAATAAATATATATTAGTCATGTTCAGTTGAGGACCTTCATTCACATTTAACCAGATAAGAGCTTTAGATAATACGAATGAATCATTAAATAAAGCTTGTAGAAAGTTATATATACCATTCCAGAATGGTTTAATTTTAACACACTCGTAGAAAATAGGATTCCAATCTACTTTGTGAACTTGTTCAAATCACCAACATATTCCATTTGATGAGATATTAATTTTAGTAATTTTATCAGGGGTTAAAAATGCTTTATGTAAGCATTTCCAATTAAATATTTTCCAGTGTTGTGTAACAGAAGTATATTTTATTGATAATAAGATATTAAATTTTATTTCTTCATTTAACTGTAGTGACTGTCCTTTTGTTATATATTTCCAAAATGTTATTTTGGGATATGTTTTGCATTTTATCAATAGTTTGTAAAATTTCAAAATACCATTTCCCATATGAAGATCCTTATATATGATTTCATATAAATATTTCTTATGTTTAGGCATTTCTTTAAATGAAGAGTTATTAATTATTCTGCATAAATCTTGTGAATATGACAGAATGCTTTGTATAATCAGCCAATCTTGTTGTGGAATTGTGTATGTTGTTATTATTATTTGCATATCCAGAACTTTAAGGTCTTTGATATATTGAAACCAACAAACAAATCCTTTCTGTTCCCATGAATTAACTATTTCTCAATATATCTTATGTGGGTATGTAATTCTTTGTGAGAGGGAATGGTGTTAAAATGTCAACCCAAATTTTTAAGTCTATATTTGTATTAACGAGTTTTCTAAAAGTATCAATGTAATAATTAATCAAATGAGTCTTAGAGGGCTTTGTTATATTATATTGCAAACTGATACTTAGTATATTCCAGGGTATATTGAACTTACCCAATATTTGAAATTTCTCTGTAAATCAAACTCATTTATTAATATAACAGTTAATAATTCTTTCCGATTTGCAGAGTAATTTGGATTTATCCAGTCTGTAATGGTTTTAGATATGGATGCCTTTATATATGGTTCAATGTCAGGAAAATTAATTCATCCCTGTTTCCATGGTCTAATATGATGTATTAAGGCCATTCTATTTCTTTTGGGATACCATAAAAAACATTACAAGGCATGAGTTAATTTAAGTGTATTCCTTTCTGGGAGCAACTGTATAGCCAATGCTATATACAGATTCTTAGCTAGTAAATCTATTTTTATTCATTGTAGTCTTTCTTCAAAAGTTAGTATTTAATTCCATTTTTCCACACATTTTTATTCTGTTGGTGATATTATTATAGTTTTTGAGACAAGTTATTTGTTATATTTACATAGCTCTATTCCTAAATATTTTACAGAGTGTACTTGTTTCCCTATAATATGATTCCCCTTAGCTTGTAGTTTTTTTATTTAAAAATAAAAATGTTGATTTTGATTTGTTAAAATGGAGTCCCAAAGTCTTGTAGAATTTCTGTATTAATATATCTAGCTCTTCTAAAGTGTCTCTAGCATTAGATAATGTCAATAATATGTCATCTGCAAAAATCATTACTTTAGAGTTGTATTGATCATAAACATTCATTCCTCTGATTTTCAAATTATTGCATATTGAATCTGCCAATATTTTAATAGCAAAAGCAAATAAAATAGGTGACATGGGACAGCCTTGCTTAGTACCTTTTGTTATATGTGTAGATTCAGAAGTAAAAGGACCTAGCTTGACATATGCTAAATTGTTTGTATATATATTCTTTAAAAAATGTACAAAGGAATTAAGAAATTCAAATAGTATCAGAACATTGAATATATAGCCCCAATTTAATGAATCAAAGACTTTCTCTATATCTAAGGTAATTATAAGTGTTTTTAATCTTCTTTATTTATATGGTGTATAAGGGTAATTATCCCTTCAATATTGTCATGTGTGTGCCTATGATATATAAATCTTGTTTGATCATTATTTATAGTTTTGAATAATGGAATTTTCATTCTATTGGTTAATATAGTCATAAAGGTTTTATAGTCATTACTCAATAATGATATAGGTCTGTATGAGGTACACAAATTTGGAATTTTGTTTTCTTTTAGAACTGGGGTAATTAATGAATATTTCCAAGAGGGAGGTATTAATGCTTGAGATTGAATTTCTAATAGAGTATTGTGGAACAGAGATAGTATCATTGGAGGAAAAAAAGTTTATATATTTCCAGAGTTATACCATCTATACATGGGGCTTTATTATTTTTGCCCTCCTTTATTCTGTCAGTAATTTCTTTATAGGATATGGGTGTTTGCAAATCTAATTTCAATTTTCCTGGATTTGTTTTTATATTAGATACATTTGTATCTAGATTTAACTGGTCAATATGTGTATCCTCTTTTTGAAAGTGTTCCATATAGTGATGTCTGAAAGCATCAAGAATGTCATTTATATCTGAGACATTTTTCCCTTTCTTTTCATGAGAGATGCTTTTGATGCTGTTAGCTTTTGATTGTATTTTGATTCTTGTGGATAAATTATGTAAATATTTAGGAGAAGTGGCTAAGGAATTAATTTTTAATTTTTCTAAAGCTAAACTAGTTTTATGTGTTAGAATTTCATTATATATTTTTGTTTAATTCCTCTATTTTCTTTTTATTCTCTAAAGAGATTTCCTCCTAATTTAACTGACACTAATTTGGATTGCAAATCTAATAATTTAGAATCCAATTCTCTGGTTTTATTTTTGTACCAAGTAAGAGTTTGACCAAATATGCAAGCTTTTAAAGAATCCCAAATCATTATTTTGTTTATTTCTGTTGTATAATTAACATCTAAAATTGTAATTCTGATAACAACCATGGTTTAAACTCTTTAATTTTAGTTATGCATGCTGAGATTCTAGTGTTAGAGATGAATGTTTTATACCCACTTTGGATGTTTAGAATCAGTGAGTTATGATCTGAAAAGGGACAGGGAATAATAGAAAAGTTGGTAATTTTTGAAGTCAAGTCGTGGGCAACAAATATTTTGTCTTTTCTAGTGTGGGTACCAAATCTATGATCTTGATGGGAAATTAACAGAGCATTATCTTCCTTTAGTTTGAACGTATCTATTAAGTGAAATAATTCTACCCATTTATTTAAGGCTTTTGAACCTGCAGATGAACATAGTGGTCTCTTATTTGTAGTTTCAAATGCATCAAATATACAGTTAAAGTCTCCTCCAATTATCAAGTTACCTTTATAATTATTGGAGATAAAATCTAAATTTGTTTGACTGTTCCCATACCAATTCCAGGGAACCAGTGTAAGTTTACTAGAGTCCATATTCTATTATCAAATTTGACTATTACAAATGCCATAAGGCCTTCTTTATCTTCATATTTATAAACAATTTCTGGGGTGATTACATTCATTTTCCATATAATTGTTACCCCCTTTGTCTTTGTCTTATATGAAGATTGGGCCAGTATCATATAATCCTTAGGGTCCCATTTATAACTGTCATTTGTTTTGAAATGAGTTTCCTAAAGAAATACTACTTGTGCTTTGTTCGGTTTTAAATATTTCAGTAGATTGGATCTCTTACTAGGATTATTTAAGCCATTAGTTTTTAGAGATAATAAAGGTAAATCCATCTTGAAATATCTATAAAATATATCCTTATTCTTATTGTGACTATTAAACAGTTTTCTCTGACAAAAGCAATCCTTATGTTAAAAAATAAAATTTTAAAAAAGATTGATAGTTCTATTTTCTGTGCATTTGTCAATAAAGTGTTATATTGGTTAGGCTTACCAAATAAGTTGTTGTATAATAACCAAATTAAAATAACAACAATTAACATAACCAAGATCCATTCTAGCCATGGAATGTGAAACATTCCTAATCTGATGGATAAAACAAGGTCCATCAGATTATCACTCATACCTTTGACAATCCAAAACATATGAGCTCCATAAACTATACTATCATATGGAGATTATTTGTAATATAGATAAATAAATTTGTCTTATTTGTAACAGATTATACTGTTCTCAATAGAATAATCAATAATTCTGCTGCAGTTTAAATTGCCTACCTATTGTAGATCCAATTGGTATTTACATGTAAGGATGATGAGTAAATCAATCATAGTATGATAAATTATGCCATGTTTGAAAACACAGTAAAGAGGTAACTCCATAGATAGTCACCAAACATATTCACCAGTTTTAATGAAAACAAGAACTATCTTGTATAGTGGTCTAAGTTATGAGAAAACATACTTAGAAAACTTATTACATAAAATGAACTGATAAAATAAGCTTTATAGCTAATATTTAGACATTAATATAATCAATTGAATATATTAGTGGTCATACTGTGTACTTTACTAACATATAAATGATCATTTTGTTTTTATACTAACTTGCTTAAAAACAACAAAGTTATGTTATATATACATTAATTAGAAACAATACATTTCAAATACAAGAGATCCCCTTCATTTCCCCACATTTTTATATAAGACATTTTCCAACATGGCTCTTCTTAATGTTAAGGTATGATGTTATTAAGTCTACAGATATCTGTTTGTGCTTAATGACCACTATTAATGACCATCCTACAGTTGTCTATCATGAAATTCAACTCTGACTCCAGTTTCATCTCTATAGATTGACTATTGTTAACTCAAAACAGTTAATTCAGAATGTGAAAATTACATTCTATGGCATTTCCTAAATATCTGTATTCTATTGTTTCCGGTGAACAACTTTACCAGTGTATTATCATATATAAAAACATTAAATCTCATGGTAATATCTTATATATTTTACAAGATCAAGATGGGTTTCAAACACTGAGAATCAAGATAAGACAGTTAACCCCGCTTGTGCACATATCCTTGTATGAAAAATCAACTTGTTTCCTCTTGATGTTCAATATTATGCATGTCTTTATGGTAAATGAAAACAGTGGTGATGTTATATAACAGGCCCCATTTACTAGATCCAGTCACTTAATATGTAGATTCAGTGAAACTAGTTTTCTTTGTGTAACAATTGTATATTGTTTAACAGAGACAATCATGCTAATATATTTCATAACCATTGTGAATGTTTTGGCCATTGCCAAGTTCTTTCATGGGCCATTAATTGTAGTGATTGTTCTGCATACTGACTTTTCTCAAGCATTATTGTTTAATGAATATTTGTATATAGAATGTATTGAGTTCACGTATATTGCTTAATCCTTTGAAGCAGAAGTGTATTCTACTAATATATAGTACTACACTTATATTATCTATAGCATGACATTTTCTATAAACTAAATAGTAAGGTAAATGATGGTCTGTATGCAGGCATGTAACTTATCAACAACGTCTTAAACGCACAGGCAATCTAGAAGTCTAGATTCATCTCAAAGACTATGCAGAGCTGCAATACATTGTCATCATGGTTTTCATTAACATGGAAACCTAAATGGAGTCTATCCCTGTAAATGTATAAGCATAATGTGTACCAGCGGCTCATGTGACAATCAATATAAAGCTTCACCTCGGTATAGTTTTAACACCCCCCATAACTCTGCACTGACTAATAAAGCTCTTCCCTACTACAACCACTCTAATTTACATCCAATAAACATAAATACATGCTATCTGTTTTCATGAAAACTGAAATTTATAGCTTTAGCGAGTGATAGCCATCAACCCCATGCCATACCAGAAACCTATCACTCTTCTTTACAATCCACCAACAACACAGTTTAAGCCTAAAGTAGCACCCTTAACACTTCAGTGACAAAAACAGTAGCACCTCACCTGGCGTTAGAGCATTTTTTCACCATATCTATTCAATTCACACACATGAATAGGTAAAATACCTAATAAATCTGATTATAACTGTATTTGGGCATATTACAGATAAGCAACTTTACCAAAATCTTACTAGCCAATATTACCACAAGAAGTTTAACTGAAAGTGTCATTGCAACATTCTGATATGCATTTGAACAACTGATCATTAATTATTGTGTACCTTTTGGACAGTTGCTATGTTTATCAAAAAACATAATTTATAAAATAATTATTCTAGTTACTGGCTCTTTAAAAGCAGGTTCATTCATCAAAATATAATATATAGTGCTAATTATGTGCACCTATTTACTTAAGCAATGGCGTAAATATGTAATGCAATATAAAGTGCTGTGCATGTTTGGGGATAAAATCAATTTGGATAAGAGAAAGTGTGTGTTAAGCGAGTACCTGAAAGCTGTTATGAAATTATCAGCAACCTCTTAAACATGGAGGCTTTCCAAATGCCAAGATGTATTCTGGAGGCTCTGCAGGGCCATTAAACATTTATGTCATGGTTTCCATTACCAAGGAAACCTAAATGTAGGCTATTTCTATATGTATTACTGCAGCATGTGAACCAGAGTCTCGTGAAGCGTATTAAGCAAAGCTTCACATCACCACAGTTTTTAACTCAAATTTCCCTCCCTTTCTCATCATGGAAACAACAAATAGAGAAAATTTCCCCAAGACACGTCAGTTACCAATAAAGGCCGTAACGCTTCCACAGTCGCTCTATCCTGGACCCAATCCACACAAGTATATACCTACTGTTCTGATGCTAATCTACAGACACAACATTAGCAGCTCACCTCATTCACCTCAAAACAGGCCAGAAATCTGTCTCTCCTCACTGTAATAAGTTCACATCAAGCTCCAAATGTAAAACTAACATTCGCAGAACAACAGTGATGAGAACGGCAGCACACCATCAGCCGTTAGACACAAGAGAATATCTGTACGCCATATCTTATTTTTAAAACTACACAAACAGCTACAGAAACTAACATATTTAATTATAGCTACATTTAAACTAGTTATGAATAAATAACTATTAAAGAGTCTTACCAGCTTATAACTCAACACAAAGACATGGATTGTGTGTCTGAAATGTAATTTAACTGTGAGGGTCATTGAAACCTTGCAATGAGTATTTAAACAATTAACAGACACGACTACTAAATGAAGTATTATTTGAATACACTTAGAAGCATGATTCAAATGAAAAAATACCTCATCTAAACTGTTAATTAAGAAACTAAATTATTGAAATTTAAAATCAGTGAACCAACAAGTAAAGAAAGTGTTCATTGAGTTAAAGAAAAAGTCAAAGACATCATGTTTATACTATATAAAGCTGTTTTTAAAATAAATAGTACATTTTTACTATGATATATATATATATATATATATATATATATATATATATATATATATATATATATATATATATATATATATATATCTCTATGAAAACCCATCTTGACCTACCTGCACTTGTGTAAAACGTTGAACTCTTCATTCATTTTGAATAAAACATTACTATTTTGCAGTAGTTAAAGAAACTTTTTGTTTTGAGAGTACATACTTAAAATGCATGTTCATTTCAAGTAATTGTGGTGCTGCGGTAGCATTGTCACCTCACAGCAAGATGTTGTCGCGTTCGATTCTCAACTAGAGCGTCTTCTGTGTGGAGGCATGCGTGAATGGGTGCGCCTTCGTTGAAGGTTGTGCATCAGGGCTGGTAACTCGGCATGTAAAAATCCACTACCAAACATTAGAGGACCGGAGTTCCGCTGCGGCGACCCCTGACTGGGATAAGCCGAAAGACACAACAACTAATGATTGTTTATATCAGTTGATACTTTGAGAGAAGTAGTTGTAAAGTTATTTTTTTGAGACAGCTATTTTGGAAACAGTCTTTAGTTTCATCTTTCTAGTGTCAGTCCAATGATTTGTTTAATTTATTCTTTTAAGAGAAGGAGACATCCATTCTATTTCTTCTGGGGTAGTAATTATACTGTTGTTTCTGATGAATAAAGAAGCTTATTCTAAGTCATTAAAGGTTCTCATCTCATTGGCAAAGAGAATTTTTATCTTGGCTGGCTAGGCAAGCTGTGCCTTAATGTTATTTTATTTTAGTAGTTTTATTATTGGCCAGACCTTCTTCCTTTGTTCTATTATTCTTTTAGAATGATCATTATCAAACCTTATCAGGCTTTCATTGTGCTTTATGGGTGATTTTCTCCAAGCAGATTTTAAGGTTAGTTCCTTGTCCAGGAATGAAAGAAATTTTATGACTATTAATCTAGATGAAGTATTTGTTGAGTTGAAAGCAGGATTACTTAGAGCTCTGTGTGCTCACTCAATTCCATAGGAGAAACCTTCTTTCAAGCCTAAAAAGTTAGGAATCCAAGTAGTTAAAAATGAAATAATGTCATCACCCTCAGTGTTCTCAGGCAATCCGAAGATCCTAGTGTTATTCCTCCTTTCCCTGTTTTCTAAGTCATCTGCTTTGGTAAGCAGCCAAGCGTTTTGATTAAGCGGGTATTCTTTTTGTGCCTCTTCATCCTTGAGTCTCCCTTCAATGTCATTTAGAGACGTCTCTATGTTGGTTATTTTTGTTTGATGTTGTTGTAAAAGTTCATTGAGCATATGTCTGTTTTGAGAATTTAATTTGAGATTTTCTAAGTCATCTTTAAAACCATCCATTTTGAGTGAAAGTTCCTTTTAGGTAGTTGTCATTAATTGTAGTTCTCTCTTCAGAGCAGCATCTAGATGAGAATTCCTTGAGTTGTTCATTTTCAATAACTCAAAATATCTCCAAGTTTCTTTGACAGGAAATGTTTTATATAACCCCACCAAATTTGATAATTATATAGATTAGATGTTTATCTATAGAATATTTACCTTTTTTCCAGAAAAATAATAAAATTTCCCCATACTATTTTACTAGTTTATGAAGCTCTATAATTTCAATGCTCTCAGCTGGCCATCTAGGCTCCACCCCCTCTGTTACATCTGTTTGATGTCTTCAAGAAGGCCAACAAGGACATGCATGATGAAAGCAGTATCATCCTGCATAACATGAGCTAGCCAAGTCATTTGACACAAACTCACACTGAGGTATTACTGAGAAACTGTCACAAGTGGCCATACACACCTATATCATCAAGTGGGAAGACCACTGAATCACATATGTAACAGATAAATATGTTATCCGTGTGTGAAATGACCAATATCTTGAGTCCAGTGATCAGGTTCATACCTCAGGGCTCTGTGCTAGGCCCTTTCCTGTTCATTATTGAAGTCTAAATCAACAAGAATGACTTACTCATCCTTTGTCCAAACAGCTTTGTTGAGAACTGCAGATTGTGGACAATCATTGAATCCAAGTGTGATATTAATATAATACAGACAGTATCAGCACACACAAAGGATTGCTGCCACAGCCATTGAGACACAGTAGATGAACAAAACTCATGGGGATTAGTTACGTTATAAAATCAAATCCACAAGTTAATTATAATATAGACAGCACACCCCTTTGAGCAGACCATTTGTTATGTAGCCTGTATGCTCAGGTAGATGGAATGCAGATCGTCCACCAGCATGTGCCCACAGTGGTGACTACTACCTTGTATGTAACACAACTCCTGAGTATGTGCGGAACATCCACATCAAAGGGCATTATAGTTCCATAGCTCTCAGCCCTCATCACACCAATAAGTGAGTACAGTGCACCCTTTTTCATGTACCTCACAACACATCTTCAAGGGACGAGGCACTCATGTGTACCACATTTGCAACAGTGAACTCTTACACATCTTAACGGCCATAACTAAGTATTTTATTTGTTGCATAAACATTAGTGGTTGATGGTGAGGAACCCAGATCAAGGTGCTATACCAGATGCATGTGTGATACATGTTCCTGTGATGTACACAGTAAATACATAGCTGACTGACAACATTGATGGCATGAGTTACATTTGTGACAGTGTGGACTGTGCCATATATATGCCATGCAAACCTGTCAACTAGCCAGGATTGCTTGTAGTCTCAAAGGCAGGTATAACAGTGTCCCTATTAACCCGTCCAGCAGATGTTAAAATTTGAAGAAGGTGTGATTGATTCCCCTCATAGATTGCTGACATATCATAATAGTTGCACAAGTGTATTCTTGCAAAACCATCTATGATCACTCACAATCACATATGTTATGTCAAATTCATGGGATTACTCGTGTATTACTTTGATATTGTTCATGATTGTGTGTGCTTCTGTCTACTGTTGTCCATTTGCTTTTTATTATGTGTCCCACTTGGTTGAGACCCATGCTGACTTTGCATTAATATACAGGCAATTCATTTTGCACAGCTTCACAATATGCACCTAACCCCTATTATATATACCATCCCTTATATATGTCCTCCCCATTGTTCATATCAGGATGCTTATATCGGAAAGAATCTTCTCAACTGATATGTCACCTTGTGTGACAGTCACATAATATAAAATAACTGTGGGGTCCATACTCTATCATGTCAATATGTGATTTGTGTTCATGTTACAACTGCCTTCATTGACATGCCCTCATCTGCTGTACATTACCATGTTTCACCTGCCCTCTTCCCCTGTGTTCATTCCTACAATTCATCTCCTTGTCCCTTTTCAATATACACATACACTTTCCCTGACTATGTATTTGTAATGCAGACTCTGTACCCTTACTGATCATTTACACAACCTTTATTCAGTATGCCCAAAACAGGTTTCCACAATACACTGCACTGTATACACTTTCATGTAATGTGTTGGAACTATATGCATTGCTTTATTAATAACCCTGGTAATCAGTGTGGCATTCCGTGTAATCTCACAGACCTAGCTTGCCCAGCAGTAAACAAGTTTACAAGTTTGCATGTCTGCTAGTGCCTATGTTGCTTTACATGGTTTCCTGATCAGCAACACTGTTGCCAGCCAAGAGACTGTGCTTGTTTACATTTAAGTGCACTGCGCTGCATGCATATGTAATTAGCACTGCTGTTTACCACGCAGACACGTATACTCCATGTAGGGTTCACACTAAGCCCAACAGGTATATATATATATATATATATATATATATATATATATATATATATATATGTGTGTGTGTGTGTGTGTAGATAAATATATATGGATCTACTTTCAAATCTCAAAATGCTGAAATACTGAATATCAGTATTCTGAGACTAGAAACTTGAACGATCACAATAGCGAACATTTACATTACCGAATAATACATTACCAAAAATTTTGAATATCAAATTTTGTAAATCCAATGTTTTGTTTTCTCCCCTTCACCTTGCATACACACCAAAATGTGAGTTTGTTTCCATAAATCCACTCTTCCATACACAGTGTAAAATTTTAATGTACATAAATCACAAACTTGCAATAATTGTCAATTATTCTTTGTGTCAGACTTTTAATACTCTTGCTATAACTCTCAGAAATTCAAAAGTGGAATAAGCTAATTAATTTTTAATGATACATTTAAACTGAGCCTGTCTTCTAAGTAACTTTCCCTTTTTAGAGACAGTGGACACCCATTTGCCATATGGACTCATGATTCTTCCACTCTATCCTGCTCTCTTGCAAGGACTGATATTAGCATAGAGAAATCAGTTGCTCGAACACCTAAGAGGCATTTTAACCTGCGATGCCAGGCTTCCACAGAATTTTATGTTCTGGGCAGAATCAATGCATTAAGTGCTACCCATTCCAAAAATGTAATAGGGACGAAAGGGGGAAATCTGAAAAACTAAGTAGTTCTAGTGCAGAAATGTCTAACTTTCCCTAGCACATACCAGTCGGAGAAATATTTAAGTAAATTGTTACCCTCTTTGAGAAATGTTTCTTTCCATTACTGAAAAGCTGAAATCACCTCCTCTTCTGGTAGGAATGCTAACGCTACCAGACTTTTCACTAATAGCTGGAATGAGAGAGACAAATTGTACAATGATGCCAAGCCTAACTGTTGAACTTTCCTCCATATATTCTGACCAAAATGGAATAAGCCCCCTTTAGAAACTGCTCCATTCCCATTTAACTAAATTCTTTTAATAGTGGCAACTTTAAGATCACATTAAAAATACTTAAGACTAGTTTCAAAGCCATTCTCAGAGAGCAGATGAAGCACACAGTCCCACATTAAGTTATATGCTTTCAATGATTTTTTTGTCATTAAACAAAATAGCAATGGCACTGACTTGCTATAACTTCCATATTTAAAAAGTCCATGTATACTATAAAACTGCTGACAGATGATACCCTTGTAGAAGTAGGTACTATCCATCATCCAAATTGTTTCCCTACTCAATTCAAACAGGTTGTTTACTGTGGCGAACAGTAAAATGGTGTCAGTAGCCTCATCTACGACTCTTTTCTTGATAAAATGACCTGTTTTAATAGGGAATAAACTTATAGCTACAATCTCTAATGTCAGATTTGGTATATAGTTTTGCCTAGTACTATTTCTCCATACTCTGTCTACTTGCTGCAATTAGGCTTTCCTTGTTGGCAGATACTAGGTATATAATCTATAGAAGTTGATGCTATAGTGTCATCCACCAGAAGGCAAGGCATATCACGAGACACCTCAACTCTGTGCTTAAGTTTGTTAGAGTTTGTGAATTGTGAATATAAGTTTGAAATTAATTCTGCTACAAATATATGAAAGATAAAGAATAAAATAAAAAGCTTGCTTTAATGTAGGACTATAGCTTAGAAAATTTAAAAATGGCATTCATATTGTATGACATAGGTCTGGCTGAAATAAGTGAAAAACAAAGAATGAACACAATATATTTCCTGAGCAGTCTGTTTCCTTTCAGACTTCTGACAATGGACATGTTTTTATAGTATGTGTTTTCCTCAAGATACATGTTTGTCACAGTATTAAGAAAAGCTTAACATAGTTCCTCATAGATAAATGAACATGTTTTTTTTTTTATAGAATCATCAGAAAAAGCCCAGAAAAGCAATAGCAATTCTGGAAAGCAAGTATTATATTATTTTCTCATGTTTGCAGAACAGTTTACAAATATCCATTAACAGACAGAAGCAGCAGCAGAACAGCTTGTACAGATGTTTCCTTTCAGATTTCTGTTAATGGCATCCTCACATCAGCAAAAGTGCTTACAAGTAAATCACAAAAGGACAATAGAAAAGTCTATCAAGAGGAAAAAACACAATTTATGTGCATGACTAGAACTGTATATAACTGTATTAATTTAGATATGTTAGAGGCATTTTGGTTGAAACACACTTGTTTCGAGGTATTGTATGGAGAAAGGAAAGTCATCATCTATACGGTTTGCGAAGAAAAACGTTGTAAATATATTCTACAAACTGACAGAATGAGTATGTCGTTTGTTATAAAAATAAGTTATCTGTAACTATGCTTATAGTGAAATAGCTGCAAAATATATTATTTTATCAGTGTGCAATTTGAAAGGCTTGGTGCTTTAAACAGACTACAGATGGAGTCATGCAAAGCTCTGTGTCTCTGATTCAGCAGTAAACAGCCAGCAAGACTTTGTGTCTTAAGAAGACTTTAAGTCCAGTCCAGCAAATTTCAGGACAGCATAGAAGCAGCGCAAACATAAAATACATTTTCAAGGGTGACCTTGACAACGTTCTTAGCCTGTATCCAAAAACAGGGGGAGTGGGTAATGCCTTGTATAAGGACACTCCTGTAAAAGCACAGTAACTAACGTTTATGTGAAGTACTTCAGTTTTCTACAGTTTTCTACAGTTTGTAGCAATACAGTTCATCAGATGTCTGAATCCGGGGTGAGACTGCAGTGCAGGAAGGTGAGCAGTGCCATAAATTCTCCAACAAAAGGTACAATACAAAGTTGTAAGACTGAAACTGCCAGTTTTACTGTACCAACTTCACAATTGACTACAGAGACTTTTCAACCATCTACAGTAAAGCAGCCTGGCCATCTGCCTCTCTGTTGACTAGTAAGAAAATTTTTCTGTGTTACATACAGTATAAATGCCATAGAGGTAATAATAATAATAACAGAATGAAATGTATATGCAGTATATTAACAAATATAAAACCTTATTAGGGCAAGTTAATAATAAGGCATTATGCAAATGGATTACAATATTTGACTGGTATCTGAAACAAAATCATGTGTGGTATAAAAATGTTTATTGTGTGTACAATGTCATAAAAATTCAGTGCATGCCACTATTCAAAGGTTAGACTGCACAGACAAAAATTTTAATGGTAAAGAACCAAGAAAAGTTAATATGCTGACATTATATTCAAATGTTAAACAGTTATGTTCTGTCACCAATTGAAAAAGCTTTATTTCAGAGTTGCAACAACAGTCAAATCAGTTACTGATAGAATGTCTAGTGCATTTTGTTACAAAAGAATGTAATAAACTTCTAAAAGACAGACACAATGAGTTCAGGAAGCATAGACAAGGTATACATACATCTTTTCAAAAGTGCATAGGAGTTTTGGATTCAGCAAAACAGGTTGCTGAAGGATATCAGAAGGACCATGCAACATTACAAGAAACCCTTCAACAGCAGTTACAGGATAAAGAAAATAAATTAGCTGAACTGACACAGACTGACTTCCTGCATACACAGCTAATCTGTGCAAAAAATATATTTTATAATATGTTTGTGTTTTGAAAATGGTTAAGCATACATGGTAGGATGGTAGAATCTGGACAAATCATTCTCAAATGTTTAAAACTTCCATTCAAGTAAAGCAAGACATTTATCAGTAGTACAGTAAAGTAGAGCATATGACTGCAATTCTTAGCATAGTCAAAAGGTAAACAAAACTGTTCTAGTGCATAAAAATCAAATAAAAATAGTTAATAACAGTAAAGATTTAAAGTCACAAGAGTGATATGCTTGCATAAAGATTTAAAGTCACAAGACTGACATGCATGTATTTTCTTTTCATCTAAAATACATCTGTTACAATGCACAAGAATAACAGGCAAACAACAGCAAATATAAATAATGTAAATATAAACATATGTTAGTTAAGCTAATATCTATTTTGTTTTTTACAATTTTTTACAATTGTATAAGTAACACCACACCAAACAGTTAAAGTTTTGAATTTTAAAAAGAAATAAAATCACAGATGGCATTAGTCAAACAGTTTTTGTAAAATTAATGTCAGAGCAGTTAAGTAAATAAATAAATAAATACTGAAATCCATGTAAGCTAATTGTAAAATAATCCCCGGGATTCATGAAGCTCGGCGCAAGGCCGGCGTAAGGTCTGCGCCGGCGGTGCAGTGAATAGCCGGCGCAGTAGCGCCATATGCATATTAATGAGAGTGCACCGCAACCACAGACACGTCCGTAGTGTACGTGAGCGAGCCCAGGTAGGATGCGTCCGGAGGCGTGGCTAAGCCGGCATGCGGTGAGCAACCTAATGTGCTGACTGCCACGGTCCGCCCATAATAGTAATGGCAGCAGCCAGGGCCCGTGCAGAATGAAACGCACGTAGAGTATGCAACATAGTACCCATCCCAACTAAACGGAGAAGCAAATACAAGCCACGAAGGCTTAAGTGTACCCATCCAAGGAGCAAAGGATACGCATAAGACCGCATTTGTCACGCAATGCACCGTCAGTGGTTATACTCAGAGAAGGTGTACAGCAGCATGTCAGCGTGCCGCACCGACATAGGAGTAGCGACTAAGGTCACCACCTGTCCCACTTTGGGAGGGGCAGTCCCTCTATGGGCAGGTGTGTCCCGAAAAAACATATTAAAAATGGCAAATGTGCTAAGATTGTAGGACATAATGATATCCCGTATTTAATGTAATGGTAGCATGAATTGGTTATTTCTGTAACTGAAATACCTAAATGTCACAAGAAACAGAATAAGCAACAAACTGCCACAACAATAAGCTTTTATTTAGGCAAACAAGTGAAGTTCTATGCTATATAGTGACCGTGTGTATGTGTCGGCCTGTAAAGTCACATGTGAGTCCCGGAAATATCCCACCTTGGCAACTGGAAAAGGTGGCAACCCCAGTAGCGACATGGGCATGGTCACCAGGGTTACCAGCTGTCCCAATGTGCCATGGACAGTCCCTGATTGGACAGGTGTGTCCCTGCAAAAATTTGAAAAATGGAAAAAGACGTGAGATCCCCTGGCAAAAATATTCCCGCAATATACATGTAATATTAGCATAAAACATATAATTTGTATATGAAACACATACATGGCATAAGAAACTGAATAAGGAACCCAAATGCTAACAGAATAAGTGTATAGTATGGCAAACAAGTGAAGTTCTGTCAACTGCACTTGCCGTGGGTATGTGTTGTCCTGCAAAATCCGAAGTTTCCACAAAACATGTCCCACTATGGGCATTGGAAAAGGTGCCAACCATAGTGGTCACAAGCAGTAGTGAGAGTACATAGCCGGGTAGCTGTGTTGACATAACAACAGGAAGGAATCAAGATACCTTAAACACAGGCAAACATGTGCATAGCAACATATCCCACACCCAGCCACGTCTCTGTCGCATACACTGGATGGCGTATGTTGAAGTGTAATATCCAGAAGCAGAACCCATGCATTCAGATGTAATATACAATAGCCTCATTGTAGCATGTCAGTCCCACCATGTACACCTGTGCACCCAAACCTGCTAGCATCCGTGTGCAGCTATACACCCACACACAATGTGCATACCTGAAATGTGGTAAGATGTTTGTGTTAGGCAATGCCACGCGGGCAAATCATTACCCACATGTCACCAACCCACCTCAGGTACAGATATGGAAATGGCTGCATGTGAATGTGTCTGCAGAATGTGTACATCCCGCATGTGGTATGTACCCATCGAAACCATATATGTTTGCATACGACACGGTGCACATAACTGTACACATGTGGACAAGTCGGGTTGTTGAACCACCGCATCGATGTTTAGCTATGCAGAGAAGTCGATCACATATAGCGGAACACGTGCCTACCAAACAGGACGTCCTAACAGGGTGCTACAGGCAAAGAAGGGAAAGGTGGGACATCACATGTGGAGAGTAGCGTTGCTGGACGGCCAAATACACACGGTCAAAGTAAAGGACGGAACAACATGCATATGGCCGGATGGATGTTGTTCGAAAAATATATATAGAAACAGATATGAAGTGCCAGTTTAGACTCGAAATACTATATAAAGCATTGAATTGTACCGTACAATATGGCAGTAGAACTGATCCTGCATGTAATTGGTGAAGC